>NW_021163080.1:0-247500 GCF_004324835.1 Dendronephthya gigantea
ATAAATAGCACTTAGTGAAATAAGATAAATTAGTGTGAACTTGTTTGTTAGTTGTAATTAGCAACAGACTAACTGGGATGGAAGCTGGCCCTTATGTAGACCCAAAATAAGCGAAGGGATTAAGGAAATTTGAAGAAGAAATCCATGAGGCTGACAAAGTGTATATCAAATTATTGTTTACAGGGTAACTGCTTATTAATTAGAACCTTTAGGCTTTAGACATGCATTGCCATGAACTAGTACAATATGTACAATGTGAAAATATTTATGACAGATTAAATTCCAAGCAACCTTCAATTGTTGTGATATCTATCTAAATTTATAGCCAGCTTGAGGACGCTTCAAACGACTTTGTCCTACATGTGGAAGGCGTGCGCCTGGCTTTAAGAGAAGGTACTGTACAGTAATGCACATGAGACTGAAATAAATGCTACTTAAAGGAACAGTATATTGTAAAGTAACTATAAGAAAGAATAGAGGTATGAGAGAGGGATGTTTGAGACAGCTAACTAAAATAGATATGTGATATCACTGAGATTTTTAAGGCATGTCCATATAATGTGAAAGGGTAGTTCAAGCTCCCAAGGAAGGAGGCTTGATACAACCGGGCCCTGAAACAAAAGTAAAATGTCACTTTGCGCGAAAATTATCTCTAGTGGAAAACAGGCTTTAGTCATCTTTTCAAAGCACCAGAGGTGTAAGAGATGCCTTACATGCAGACTGCTGACAGAAATGAATATCACTCTGCTTTTTAAGGTGCCATATATTGTGAAAGTAGTGCAAAGGAAAATAGAGGTGTGAGAGAGGTGTTCCAGACCGCTGTAAGGTATTACAATCATCAACAACCGAGACTAACGTCTGTGGGATGCTGCGGATTACGACGAAATAGAAGATCACCTAACATCCCATTTCTTCCTCCCCCATGTAAGTTTGACTTCCTAACATGAATATAGTATAAGGATTACTGATACTTGAAGAAACATTATGGGGGTAACACCTATGAATTACATCATTCTTCTTAAACTCGTTGGCAGGTCCACTTCCAGTGGTAGCAATTGAATCGTCCTCATTTTCAGCAAACATGGCCAACCTTCTGGGTGATTCATGCTCTGGACTTGATGTCACTTTTATATTTCCCGACAAGACCACGGTGGAAGCACATCGCTTGGTCCTGTGTTGCACGTCCTCGCTATTTCGCCGCATGTTCCTCAGTCACCGGGCCTTATCGAACCTCAATGCTTCGGACCCCGATGAAGTTGGTGGAAAATTAACCAGTAAGGATATTAACGGTGGCCGCGTCGTCGGATTCGTCCTGGTGTCTAGTGACCGAGATGTGCCGTATGATTGCGTGTACTTTGAAGAGACCCTACGAATATTTTTAACATTAAGTGAAGATATCTCGAAAAATGCTTTTAAAAATGTCCTCAACTTTATGTACACAGGGAAGCTCAGTCTTTCGGCGGAAGCTGACGAGAAACAAACTGCGGCTATTCTTGATGTGGCGCAAACATTTCAAATCGATGTCTTAACGGACTTTTTAAAAAGTGACCAGGAAGTGTCCGAACTTGATTTGCACGACCAATGGAAGTCCGAGTTCGTTTCGTTCAACAGCAGGTTGTTTTGCAACTCGTCGCGATTCTCTGACGTTTCGTTTTGTGTCGATGAGCACCCTGTCCGGGCGCATCGTTGCGTGCTCGTTGCACATTGTGACTTCATGGCCGCCATGTTAAGTGGAAACTTTCAGGAAAGCGGTCAAAACGAGGTATGTTTAATATTGACGTCCACGTCAAACCGCAGTGTATTTAGGGCGAACTTTCGACAGAAGGTTGCATGGATTTACCAGTTATGCATAAAAGGTTAAGATGACCCTTTGCAGTATAGGTCGTCCCTCCTTTGCAGTATAAGTCGTCCATACAATTTAAATTGTGATGGCATTAGATTTGTTAGAGTTATATTCTTTGCTAAAAAAGAAGCAAAAATATGCGAACAAAATCGCTAATGAATGCAGCGATATCATGCACAATTCAATAAGACTTTGAAGCAGAAATTGACTGGTAAATTCACTCTCCTTCTGTATATCGATCTTGCATCACCCATTTCTGCGTCTTCACAAAACTGTTCTATATACCCACATTAGATTCCGCTGCCGTCCGTTTCACTGCACGGTTTTCTTGGATTCCTTCAATATCTTTACACGGATGATGTGAACTTTGAGCGACACAACCCCATCGAGGTCCTCAAGGTTGCCAATCAGTTTTGTTCTGCGCGACTTATTTCGCTGTGTGAGGTTTGTCTGGAGAAGAAAATGGAGACATCTCTGGCGAGTACAAGAAAGAAGAGTGATAAAGTCGGAGATCTCATTGAGCTGATCGTCATCGCGCAGGTAAATATATATTTTTTGAAAGCTGAATTTTAAGTTTCAACTAATCCTGCATAATTCTTCTGAACGGACAGAATTCAAGCCAGGGCCAATATTTCAGTGGTGTCTTCTAACGATAGTAGTTCGTCCATGGGACATTATATGTATAGGCAAATCATCATTTATGCGTGTATAGAAGGTGATTAAAATTTTAGCATCTTTTAATGATCTCACAGATTAACGAGGCTCACCCCGAGTAGAGAAGTTAACTCGCGCGCGATACTACCGCATTTAACTAGGTCTTGGCCGCTGCCGATCGGTAGGGATGGAGACACTTTTAACAGGAACATCTGGAGCTAAACGGTACCCTCTCCATCCCGAGATCACACAGTCACACGCGATTCACTGCGGTGAATCCGTGGAGTGAAGAAGAAATACACGCACAATAAACACACAATAAATACGTCCAAGGCATGCCACAAAAAACTTACCGAATCCCAGAAACTCGCCTACCCGGAGTCGCGAAAATGTCCAATAAAACTAGAACAAAAGAAAAAAGAACAAACCCCGGCACAAGGGGATAAGGACTGGTTAACCAAAAACGGGGAGGGGGACCAGAAGGGGAAGGGTGGGAGTTGACAAATGCACAAGTGAAGGGTAGGAGCTAAGCAAGTCATAATTATACTAACAGTAGGAGATAATACCGTTGGGCCAACGCCCGGTCCCGTGACAATAACAACATCTCTTCGACATTAATTTCGTGTGTATATTAGAAGAGTTGTATAGTTGCTTTTCTAAGTATGTGCACCAATTAAATTGATATATAATGGCATTGCAAGTTTAGTCTCTTGAAACAAGAGAAAATTCACCGTTTCTACCGATTTTTGTATCTTTTCAGACTCACAATGCTCATCAACTAGCTTCCAAGTATTTGTATTATATTGCGATAAATTTCGAAGAATTCAAAAAGAAGAAAGAATTGGACTGTTTATCAACGGACAACCTTGTTCTAATCGAGCAGCAGAGGTGGCCACCCCCTTGCTATTTAACGGAACTGAATGCTTATCGGAGGACACGTGACCGTGAATCTTCGTGCATTTTAATGTGAATACATGTACGTTTGAGGAGGGGTGGGAACGGGGGTAGGATGGGATGGGGACGGGGGAAGTGTACAAATCGAATACCATTTTCTTTTAAACACCGATTTTTTTTTATGTCACAAACCGTTTTTGACGATGTGAAATAGTTAGAGTTTATATTTCGTCCTTTCGGCGTGTTTGCATGTACTCGACCAGGTCTCCTTTGGGGTTCGTTGACACTTAGTTTTGGTCTATTGGTTCACGAAAGCTACATAATTTTGTGGACTTGTGGTCAAAAAAGACGAGCCGCAGTATAGGAATATACAGTAGACACATTTAATTGCGGCTTAGTTTGTGTCATGTTCTCATAGAGACCTAAAATAGTTTAAATCAATTTCTGTGTGGTTAAAGTCTTTAGCTATAATCAAAATCTGCAAGAGTGCGAGAGGAACTGCTTACATTGCATTAGTACCAAAAATATTGAAAGTTCCTCAAATGTTGAAAGCTACCAAAAACATGCCGCGTTTCTTGGTCAAAGCCGAATAATGATGAAAAGCATGCAATCAAATTGATTAAAATGAAAATATTATTAAATGCTTATACAACCAAGACTATGCATTCGGTCTAAATGATTGGCTGCGAGTCTAATCCGCTGTCAATCAAAAGTAAATATTGTTAATATGTAACATTTAAGAGGAGATTTTTTATATATTATATATGTTTGTGTATTTTGGCGAGAAAACATTCAAAACAAAATCTTTTTGGCGTACCATTCAAAGTTAATTTAGTTTACATTTATTCTTTAGATTATGTTGTGAACTATAAGTTTTGAACTGTATTTGGTGATTGCAAAACACCAAACGACTAGAGTTATTTCAAAATATAATGCGGCTATCAACAATGTTATAAATGTCAACGCTATATTATCACTGAAATGAATACAAAAGTAGCTTAGATTCAAGTGCCAATTTCTTCTCGGCGTATCCCAAGAAATCTTTTCATTTTCATAATATTTTGAAATCATACAGTAAACATACTTTCTAGATCCTTTTCAGGTTTGCAAAACAATTTTAATGTTAAAAATTTTAGTACTGTTGCATAAAGGTATATAAACTAAGGTTTTGAGCATATTACGTGACATAGAAAAATAATTATCTTCTCTTTAAATATATCAAAGTATTTTACATATTCCACGCATATGGTCATTATCTGGTCATGGCGGAATTTATCAACGATTGCGTTCGCTCCGCTGTTTTAAAATAATTCTCGAAAATCGAAACGCTCGACAACTGGTTCTCAAACGCAAGCAGGAGATAGCGGTTAAAGATTTACTTCTTGGGAAGCATGTTTTAGCCGTTCTCCCACAGGCTGGTTATGGGAAAAGCTTGATTTTTAAGTTGTTCTTGTTGGCCTTAGAAAATATGGCAAAAATAGATAAAGTTGGACGTAGTAGCGTTCTCGTTATTTCTCCTCCACGCATGCATGGTATTATATCGGATCAAATATAGCTGAGACGCTTTCGATGGACTGCTCAGCGGTGGAACTTTCGGATAAAAACGTTTCGGGAGTCGTCAAGTCTCCACCGCAATATATTCATATGCATGCGCAGAAAGTGAAATGAATAAAGCATTTCTTGATTCGCTCACGAAGAGCAATAATGCGATTAATCAATCCATTGCTTTTATTGTCGTGGACGAGTCTCATACTGTGGAAACGTGGACGGGAAAAGGTAAGAAAATATATTTTATCTCTAATATTTTCATTATATTTTGGTAAAAACACTTGTTTTTATGTACTTTGATAGAAGTAAAAGAGGGTCAGGCATCCAGACTTATACTTTCCAAATTGGATTGGATTGCCAACATGATAAAACAATATAATATTGTCATGCCAAAAACGATTCTATTTTGTGATACAATCTATGCTCTTGCCCAGGTAGTGAACTATTTATTAGTGAAACTGGGCACATATGCATTCTACCGAAGATGTTTGCATGCAATTGGATTTAGAATACCATTTGGGGTTTACGCCTTGGAGATATTTGACATTTTGATATTTGGGTTTACGTCTCGGAGATATTTGAATATGAGTAACTCATGCACGAACAAACTGCTCGACTTAAGACGTTTATTTAGGTAGTTCGATGAATTCATTTTGTTTTGAAGATAGTGCTTTTTCCTTTCTGAGAAAGCAACCCTCAGAGCTCAACCCCATGTAACGAAGTTATGGATCTACAGGTGGATGGAGGAAAGAAGGAACACAGTAAGGTAAAATAAATAAATTATTTTTTTATTTTCATTCTTCAAGTGAAGGAGATGCTATGTAATTGATAAACACTGCGAGATAATATTTGGTCAAATCGTTCAAATCTAGCGTTCAAATCATTGGTAGTGAATAGGCATCACAACATCGAGGAACAAGGGACATTACAAATGATTGCCACGACAAAAGAACAAAATAAAATGTGAAGCTCTAGTAATGTATGTAGACTGTAGTCTCATAAAGTCCATAAAGATTGGGTTTTAGACTGGGTGGAAGTGAGAAATGTTCTTCGACGAATAATCTTAAACTTTGTCATGTTTCCTAACTGTTTTACCAGTCTATTTTCCCTCTAAATATTCTTCTTTCCTGTCAAAATTTCTTTTTCTTTTATTAAAATTTTTTCAGCGAAATTTTTTTTCTTGTTTCTAAAATTTTTTCCTAGCCAAAATTTTTTCTATAATAATATAAGGTTGGTATCAACACACGATCCGGTGGCCTTGTGGTTAAGGCTACGACCGGCAAAATTGTAAGCGTAGGTACGAATCCTGCACGGAAAAGGTTTCATTTTTCCCACCGAAAGTACTATTTAATTTAAAATTCTTCGAAAACGATCTAGCCAAATAAAGAACAACAGCTTTAAACATTCAAAAATTCGTAAATTTCAACAAAAATTAGCGATTTTCGGAAATTTTTTAAAACGTGTTACATGTTAAAAATGGCTTCAAATATTTACTAGGCTAACACTATTTCGTTTTTGAGCATATTTTTTTTGAAGCAATGAAAGATTCAAAAATATAATTTCGGCCAACATAGTGACGGATACGCGTATCCCTACCATTTTGGCCAAAATTAACGATTTTCGAAAATTTTCTAAAATGTCTTAACATGCATACTGAAAATGAATAACAGCCGTTACCATTTTGGCTCAAATTTTGAAGTTTATGAAAGACAGTGCAGTTTTTTAATTTCCGATCCCTGAATAAATATACCAAATCTATCAAATTAATAAGCATTTACTAGTCGTTGCTTCATAATGGAAACGAAGATGTTGTGACGAGCGGATGGTAGCGTGTAGACTCGCAGCTTAAGAGAAGAAGAGTTATTTAATATCTTTTGCGTTATGTGAGAGATTTGGAATATAATTTCAGCGTTGAAATAAGTGGAAAATGTTGAAACATTCTAATGAATCTGAATTAACATTTTCCTCAAATTTTAATTTGTGACCTGTACAGTCGACTTGCCAAACAATTGCACCGTAACCGTTAGCTTCACCTGGGCCGCATATAACTAGCTTATGCCGACGGAATCCTGCTCCTTTGCTCATTGGAATCCATACCTGTGGCTGTGTTATTTTTCGTCAGCACAAATGTAGATATTATTAGGTTAAAACTACGGATAAGATTCAGTTTTGTGCGTTTTAGACAAGAAAATAAATTATCATTATCAAAGTAAACTGGTATAAATGTATGTAAAATCCTTGGAAAAAAGGTTGAGTAAAATAAAATAGTGAAGTAGTCTAGTGGCGAAGACAACAGTCTTCCAAGTAGTAATTCGAAGGTTCGAATCCTACCATAACCGTTTTTCATTATGAACTTCGTGAAAAGGATATAGTAATTTAAATAATCATAACCGTTCAGCAGAGGATCTCGTCGTCTAGTGGTCAAGACGTTGGTCTCATGTGTCGACAGTCGAAGGTTCGAATCTCGTTTTAGGTGGAAATTTTCGTTATTAATATTACATGGTAAGGTTATGGAGAATAAGTTGGTGTAGGCTTCCAACAATCACCAGTTAGCCTTGTGGCAAAGTCGTGGACTATCAAGTACAAGACCGAGGTATCAAGAACGGGATGGTACGTTTCTCATGGCGGTAAAAGAAAAAAAAAAATGGTAGGTATGTTGCTCCGGGGAGGTTTATACTCGGTTAATCTTTGGAAATTAAAGTTAATCTTTAGGGAAATCATTGGATAGATAGGGTGAATGAGGGGTATATGAGTACAAAAAGACTTAGTAATTGGGCGGCGGCGGCGGCGGCCTCGGCCCCCGGAGCAAGGGGGATGGGTATAGGTGAGAAAACAGTATATAAAATGTTTAAGTCTTTTTGTACTCATTTAAACCTCTTTACCCCTATTTATCCTCCAATTTACTCCTATCTATCCCTAATTTTTCCTATCCTCACATATCCCTAACTATCCCCTAACACAATTAAATGTTTGAAGAAAGCTCGTTTTGAACGTCGGGAAAGGCGGGGGAAAGAGAACCCCCCTCAGTCTACTCCTCGCCTTGGGCGAGGGCATGTTCGCCCTCTCGCTCTACTCCTCTCACACTCACAAATTCTCACTTTATTACCTTGTTCTTTTTCGGTTGATCCAGGACTTGAACCATCGACTGTATACTTGGTAGTTCACCGTCTTCACCACTACACCATCACTTCTTGTGGTGAAAGCCTACAGCTTTTTATTTTACTTAATCCTCTTTTGGAAGGATCTTTGATGAAATAGAAGAAAAAAACATTTCCCATCTGGGACTCGAACCTCCGCCTTTAAACTCGTAGAGCACTGCCTTCGCCAGTAGACCGCACGAGCTTGCAGTGAAAGACTATACCTTTGAATACCTTTTGAGTGGGATCTCAAATGTACTAACAGTTTAATTTAAATGAGTTCCCTTCTATGACAATGTTCATGATTTTTTTTCTCGTCTAAAACGCACACAACCGTGTCTTATTCGTAGCTCGTAACCTAATATTAACCATTTGTGTTGTCGCTAAAATATCACACTGACACATAGTTATGAAGTGTCCATCTTTCTGCAAGTTAGTTATATGCGGCGCAAGTGAAGCTAACGGTTACGGTGCGATTGTTTCGTATTTTTAATGAAGTGAAGTCAAAGTAAAGTACAAGAATTAACAATGCATTTCAAAATATGTTAAAAGAAAAAAAGTACAAGAATTAGCCGAATTCATATTAGTGACGGGAAACTCATCTTAGAAAAGATGAGGTAAAAACCCGTCTGAATATGAATTGGGATATGGATAAATTTATACGTATGATGGGTCGGGTATTGAGTAATCATTACGATAATAATTTTGTTTATTTTCGCTTAGCCTTGTTCCGCCCTTGACCGTGCTGATATTTTACAAACTCGTCTGATTTATCCGTCTAAATGCATGCGAATTTAAAACGAGTTTCTGTTCCAGATGGGATCCAGTCTAAGCTTACCCGTCTGTTAAGACGGCAAAGTTAGACGGGAAAATTCGGACGAGAAACCCGTCTGTGATTCACATCAGACGAGTTTCCCGTCTTCGATGGGTTTCCCGTCTTTAATATGAATTCGGGTAATGTATATGACGCGTATAGTCATGAGGCAACAAGCATTACATCTGAAATCGCAAATGAAGCAATTGACTACTGATGTATTTCAAGACTTTAATTGTTGTATAAAAAGTAGAAATACTAGTTGTTCTAGCCGGTTCGTCGATTATAAAATACGCTAATCTAATACTTGAAGCTTTGGACTCAAGAGACCAACGTCTTAACAACTGCTTGACGACCACATCGTTTGCCGATAAAAGTTCGAAGAACTTTTAAATGAAATAATTATGAATCGTTGCTGTAATGTTGTTGAGCTGCTGTTTGTTTGTTTGTTACCGCGGGTGGGAAATTGCGCTTTTGAACAAAACTTTTTTTCTTCGCGTATTTATAATCGACGAGTTATACTAGCTAGAAAACCAGCTAGTAACCTTGCTTCATTTGCGATTTCAGATGTAATGCTTGTTGCGGGTTTCTCGTCCGAATTTTCCCGTCTAACTTTGCCGTCTTAACAGACGGGTAAGCTTAGACTGGATCCCGTCTGGAACAGAAACTCGTTTTTAATTCGCATGCATTTAGACAGATAAATCAGACGAGTTTGTAAAATATCAGCATGGTCAAGGACGGAACAAGGCTAAGCGAAAATAAACAAAATTATTATCGTAATGATTACTCAATACCCGACCCATCATACGTATAAATTTATCCATATCCCAATTCATATTCAGATGGGTTTTTACCTCATCTTTTCTAAGATGAGTTTCCCGTCACTAATATGAATTCGGCTATTCTTAATTCTTGTACTTTTTTCTTTTAAACATATTTTGAAATGCATTGTTAATTCTTGTACTTTACTTTGACTTCACTTCATTAAAAATACAAAACAATCGCACCGTAACCGTTAGCTTCACTTGCGCCGCATATAACTAACTTGCAGAAAGATGGACACTTCATAACTATATGTCAGTGTGATATTTTAGCGACAACACAAATGGTTAATATTAGGTTACGAGCTACGAATAAGACACGGTTGTGTGCGTTTTAGACGAGAAAAAAAATCATGAACATTGTCATAGAAGGGAACTCATTTAAATTAAACTGTTAGTACATTTGAGATCCCACTCAAAAGGTATTCAAAGGTATAGTCTTTCACTGCAAGTTCGTGCGGTCTACTGGCGAAGGCAGTGCTCTACGAGTTTAAAGGCGGAGGTTCGAGTCCCAGATGGGAAATGTTTTTTTCTTCTATTTCATCAAAGATCCTTCCAAAAGAGGATTAAGTAAAATAAAAAGCTGTAGGCTTTCACCACAAGAAGTGATGGTGTAGTGGTGAAGACGGTGAACTACCAAGTATACAGTCGATGGTTCAAGTCCTGGATCAACCGAAAAAGAACAAGGTAATAAAGTGAGAATTTGTGAGTGTGAGAGGAGTAGAGCGAGAGGGCGAATATGCCCTCGCCCAAGGCGAGGAGTAGACTGAGGGGGGTTCTCTTTCCCCCGCCTTTCCCGACGTTCAAAACGAGCTTTCTTCAAACATTTAATTGTGTTAGGGGATAGTTAGGGATATGTGAGGATAGGAAAAATTAAGGATAGATAGGAGTAAATTGGAGGATAAATAGGGGTAAAGAGGTTTAAATGAGTACAAAAAGACTTAACCATTTTATATACTGTTTTCTCACCTATACCCTCCCCCTTGCTCCGGGAGCCGAGGCCGCCCAATTACTAAGTCTTTTTGTACTCATATACCCCTCATTCACCCTATCTATCCAATGATTTCCCTAAAGATTAACTTTAATTTCCAAAGATTAACCGAGTATAAACCTCCCCGGAGCAACATACCTACCATTTTTTTTTTCTTTTACCGCCATGAGAAACGTACCATCCCGTTCTTGATACCTCGGTCTTGTACTTGATGGTCCACTACTTTACTACAAGGCTAACTGGTGATTGTTGGAAGCCTACACCAACTTATTCTCCATAACCTTACCATGTAATATTAATAACGAAAATTTCCACCTAAAACGAGATTCGAACCTTCGACTGTCGACACGAGACCAACGTCTTGACCACTAGACGACGAGATCCTCTGCTGAACGGTTATGATTATTTAAATTACTATATCCTTTTCACGAAGTTCATAATGAAAAACGGTTATGGTAGGATTCGAACCTTCGAATTACTACTTGGAAGACTGTTGTCTTCGCCACTAGACTACAAGATCTCGTGCTGAAAGGCTATGGTTATTTCATTTACTTTATCCTTTTCACGAAGTTCATAATGAGAAACGGTTATGACAAGATTCGAACCATCGGTTTACCACTTGGGGAACATTGCCTTCGCCACTAGACTAAAAGATCTTCTGCTGAACGGCTAAGCTTATTTAATTTACTTTATCCTTTTCACGAAGGACATAATGAAAAATTAGCATACTTGGATTCGAACCATCGACTCGGCAATTGGGAGACCATTGTCTTCACCACTGGACTACGAGATCATGTGCTGAATGGATATGGTTAATTGATTTATTTTATCCTTTTCTGGAAAGACATAATGAAAAACGGACATGCTTGGACCCGAACCCCAGGTTTGAAACATTCTATTTTACTATTTCGATCACATTAGAAGATTAAACGACCTTCCAATCATTGACTATGTGCAATAATCACTACAAACATAAATAGTATTCATCCCCCCCCCGAACGTTTACACTGTGATTGAATGTATGACTGATTCATTTGAATTTCTGCTGTTCATCACAGCACTAAAAAGTTTGAAAGAAAAATTGTACCAAATTTATTAGAAAAGATATCTGCAACGCGGCCAAGTGTATGTTGAACGAAATCTTGCTTCCTACGAACTTTGAATGCCATCAGCAGTCTCGCCGCTTCGTTCAACGTCGCCCGAATGTCGAATTACAAAATCATTACTAGTTTGACATTCGCGTACGTCCGTGCTGCACCGATGCAGCTGTAAAATTCTTAGTACGAAAAAGAACGCGAAAAATGTTCCAAGAAGTAGGCCGGCAAAAACGTCACTCCAGTGATGCTTGTAATCTGAGACACGCGACAAACCGCAGAGAACAGCTAAAAGAAGCAAAGCAAATTCAACCGCAGGCTTGAACAATCGTAGACTTGCAAAGTATGTCATTCGGAGATCCACGTACAGCACCAAGAACATCATACAAAACGCTGAAAAACAGATAGAACCGATGTAAGTTGGTTTTGATGGCGCAAATGACAAAAGGTGCACACGTCCGATGCATGATAGAGAAAATTTGCATAAACATTGCTGAATTAAGAAAGGCCTAACTTAAGTTTTGATGTATAGAACGAGCATGTTCGTTTAGCGTTACCCGAAATATTTAACACGCATTTTGGTAGACTTGCAAAATTCGCTGAAATTAGGCCATTAAACAATGGTGTGAAGGAATCAATTCTTCACGCAGGGTTGTCGTTTTTTAACATTTTAAGCTCTTCGAATAATAATAAAACAAAAAATGCGTCACATAATAAATTCTTTTTCATGCATGTGTTGAAGAAGGATGTTTTGCATCTTGGCACATAGCTTGTGAGAGTAAAACTTGAATTCCATCCCAGTTAAGGTGGTTCTAAATTTAAAACGGTAATGTTGTGACGTAATTATCGAAAGGGTCTATTTAAATCTCTAGATTGTTAAAAAATCCAATCTTTCACTAAAAAGGGGTGGTCCACGACATTAGTTATTTTAAAAAGTAAAACATATTGTAACGTTGTAATTTACGAAAGTACAGTACGTTGTAATTTGCGAAAGCAAGAACTAGCGAGCTAACAACTAAAGCTATCGGTGAAAAAAGACAACACTGTGTTGTAACCGTGAGATAATTTTTGAGAAATTCTTGTAAGAGGGGACACGGCGAAAGTGACTGAACGATACATGCAAAACCATTTGAAAAGAACCAATTGTAAAAGGCTAAGATCACGTAGTGGTACTGTAACCAAAACTAAGTCCTGGGACGGCCGTGCGGAGAACGGTGTAGATGTTATGATAAATGTGATCTATAATGACGGTAAAATTTGTGATGGCATTGCGAGCTGTAGAGTGGTACTGTAGATGACAGCTTATAGAATTAAAATTAGCTAAATCGAGGAAGAAGATGTCGTGTACAGTACGGCACCAACAGCGACTAAATATTCGTGTGCTCATGGTGATAAAATATTTTACAGCAAAAACTGCATATACATATACTGTATAGGCAATCTACAGCACAAGCGATTCGTGAGAGAAATTTGGACACTTCTTGAGGGAGCCGCTGAACCAGAAATACGTATGTTGAGCCCTATCTTAATCGTTAATGGTTACTGGAGAGATCTCGTTGTTTTCGAGAGCTGTTTCACCTTAATTGATCGATCATTCTATTAGCCAAAGTAAAATCCAGCTGTAGCTATGAGTAGACTGGGATTACCATCAGTGTAGTTGAGGGAGACATTTAATAGAAGTGGAACTAGTATTCAACATATATTATACCATTTAAAAAAAAATCACTGGTCGCCGCACCTTTTGGTATTATTAAATTTGGTATTAAATATTATGTACCTGCAAATGACGAATGTCCAGATGGGAAAGAAAGTCTTGCTTCTTTTATGAGATCTTTATCTCCAGTGCATAC
This sequence comes from Dendronephthya gigantea, assembly GCF_004324835.1. Classification (NCBI taxonomy): domain Eukaryota; kingdom Metazoa; phylum Cnidaria; class Anthozoa; order Malacalcyonacea; family Nephtheidae; genus Dendronephthya; species Dendronephthya gigantea. The sequence goes on from NW_021163080.1 coordinate 13,647, forward strand.
GTCGTCTGTTATAAAGTTCCGGTGAAATTCTGTTGTACAATTCAGGTGGGCAAAATCAGGTTTACAAACCGCCAGAAAATGTGGACGCAATCTGCCAACCGTGTACTTTCCAACGTCAGTGAGGACCACTGTGGCTGCCGCACCAACGAGAAAACATATGTAAACAACACAAAGCCATCGAAACCTAAAGGATAATAAAATCATTCACAGCATCAGGAATAGAGATTATCTCTTCTGAATGGTTGGTCGTAGAAGAAGACCTTTAAAAACAGACTAGAGTAAAACGGTTCTGGAGCAGGTACATGTACATGCTCTTAGAATATCTGCATTAGTGTAGTTCCATAGTAGACTACGTGTACCATCTTTACTATTCTACCAAATGTCAAGATCCTGCCTGCCAGAAAATACTTACTTAGAATTCAGAAAGCTTACATTAGAATAATCAGAACTAGAACTACACTAAGTCACTACCTAATAAATATTATCTTAAATATTGGTAATCAATATAATCCAGCTATTCTGATAATAACAACATTCAATATGGTTTCAAGAAAGTGGCGTAGCCAGAACGATAATTGGGGGGAGGGGCATATTCATATATTCGTGATACGCAGGATTAATTTCTTTTCAAATCAATTGTCTTTACTGTCTATTAACATGAATATGAATATGAGCCCCCCAATTATCGATGCTGGCTACGCCACTTTTTCAAGATCAAGCAGAACCACTTCCAATCCTAGAGTCTTTGTTTTCTCATATAACCAGGGTGCAGCGTGGCATCAAATGTAGTATAACAACTGCCTAAAATAGACAATACACTTCTCAGCGTTTCAACCTGATGGCCTTCATCAGGGGAGTTAGTATGACATACTAACATACATACTGTAAATCTCCTGACGAAGGCCCTTGTCTATTTTAGGCAGTTGTTATACCACAATAACCACATTTGATGCTCTTTGTTTTCTCACTAGAGAAATAGTCATTATTTAATGAGATTACTAGATTTAAATTCCTTTAATATGCCGAACAAATCGTGAAATACAAATACGTTAAAGCATTCAGCTAAAATTAAAACGCCATGTCACGAAAATGTACAGGGTGACCAAAAAAAGGGAACCCGTGTCATTAATTTATAGTATCTAGCCACCGAAATTGTAATTCACAATAATGTGATTATTATTCGCAACTGTTTGACACACACAACTGATTGTCTTTGCTTCTAAGAATTTCATATATATTTTTGCTGTATATGTAAGCTAGTCAAAGAAAAGCAAAAGAATTTTATGTGGATTTCGTTTCAATGCACAATCAATGAATTGTATGAATGCTGCCACATTTTTCCAGTTTTAATCCATCTACTCTAATGTCAATTTGATCCTTTGCATGGCAATTTAAATAAGGAAATGGCCCCCAATATTCTCAATCAATTTTTTATAATTATACAGTGGAATTTTGCCATCTTGTGTGAGTCTGTACTGTTACACCTCCAATTTGGGGCGAATGCTAAGGAATACAGCAGTCAAAGTTGCCCGAGAATTTAGAGTAGTAGAAAGGGTATACTAGTATCCTAACTTGTAGAATGGATGATGAAATGAAATCAATTTATTTGCATTCAGAAAAAACAGTGTTACAAAAATTAACAAAACAAACATAACTAGACAATGGCAGGGAATTGGAGTAACTAAATATAACAAAGATCGGTGTATAAACAAAGACTTCTTTAAATATTTTCTATAAAATATTATATAAAATATACCTACAGATGATCTTTGGGCCTAGCTTACCAATGAGATTTGTAGAAAGGCTTTGATCTGTCTTTTCTCATTTCGCGAAACTTTGGTAATTCGATGAGGAGGATAGCAAATACAGGAAGAAGTACGCCGACAACGCCAGCAATTGTAGATGACACGGTCGAATCCTTGAAAGGTTTACTGATACTTTCATCGTCACAGAAGAAACCTCTATGATACGGTTCACCCACACCTTGAAACAAATCACGATGACAACACGAAGCCAAACATACAACGTTGAATATAACTGCTTTCGGTACGTTTACAGCCATTATGATCGCAAAATCTAAACACACAATATTTAAAATAAGAATTATTATAAATATTCGAGAATTATTTCACAATAAACATTCGACAAACTTTATTGTGACATCCGTATCTTAGGACGGCAGGCGCATTAATAATGGAAGAACTTCATGTAGATGAACCAGATTAACTTTTTAGAAACTTGAAAGTTGAAGGTACAGAAAATTTAGGAGGTCCACCATGGGTGATGGGTCCACCAGCGAAACATTTTTTTCCTCTTTTACGTTAACACTAAAAGCTATTCTTTAGAAAAACTTGTGTTAATGTGTAGTTACCAAAGTTACAAACACCAGGCACACCCAACGATGAAAAATGACCCGGCTTCTGTAAATTGCATGTAACTGAACACGTTAGCTAACCATAATTTACCATATTTTAAGCCTAAAGCAATGAAATTGCCTTTATTTAGCTGTAAATATTTTTGCCTCTGAGTTGAACTGGAACAACTAAAATTGGTGCAAAAATAAACATTTGGCAAGCTGTAAATATAAAACTCAGTTCTACGATCTGTCACAAAACACGTCGTTATTTTACTCAGGCTCAGTAAACGAAATACAATTATTTAGTTAATCTATCTAAACAACAAATGAGTTTAACGTCGTTCGTTTGAGTTATTTTGCACGAATGTAAGGGTGAATGGATTATTTTGTTCGCTAAGAAAAACGATAAAAATGGTTTTGCATTTATTCCTAAGACTACCTTTATCAGTTAAGGTGGCTCCCTACAGTTTCTCGAAAATTTTAATGCACATTTTTAAACAGGGATATTCAGCATCTAAACGTTTGACTAGAAGACTAAAGTTTTATATGTCTTTCTGGCAACATACCTAGAGCCAAAATCTATTCAGAACAGGGCGCTTATACAACCTAGATGCTTTATCGATAGTAAAGTTTTAAAAAAATTCTGTCTAGTGCGATTTTTCTCATTGCAAAATACGTTATTTTAGCCCTTTAAAAAATCGCACTAGACAGAATTTTTTTAAAACTTTACTATCGATAAACCATCTATGGAGTAAAATTATGATGAAAAAAAATTGGGGGTCACCGAACTCGTTTGCGATATAAACTCGATTAAATGCTTTTTAGCGGCCATTTTGAAACGTCTCTGTTGCTATAGCAACGACAAGCACAAGTTCTGAATAGATTTCTGCTTTAGGTATGTTGCCAGGAAGTTACATAAAATTTTAGTCTTCTAGTCAAACGTTTAAATGCTGGATATCCTGATGATGTTTGAAATGTGCATTAAAATTTTCGAGAGGGAGGCAACTATAGGGAGCCACCTTAAATCAATACCAATACAACATTTGTTCAATACCGACAAATACCATTTCTAGCCATAGGTGGCCCAGAACTGATCTCGCTGACCTCGCGCGACGCTCATGTTGTCTGAACAGTCTTATATTATGACATAATATAAGACTGTTCAGACAACATGAGCGTCGCGCGAGGTCAGCGAGATTAGCGAGATCAGTCTGGGCCGCCTATGTTCTAGCTTACTTTGCCTTCAAAGTACTATATACAACCCGAGTACCTTTTGCTCAAAATTCTAAATTGTTATAGACATCATATTTGCATGATTCTTTCTGCATCACATTGTGGTCATCAGGTCAGCGCAAGTATTAAAAAGGCATTCGTGGAACATTTTTAAAGCATTCTAAAGGCGCCTGAATATAATAATGAGCAAAACTATTATACGTGATTACCAAAATTTCTGGTCCGGTGTTTTCTTGCAATGAGCCGAAATTAAGAATTAAAAGGCATGTCAAACGTTTTGTCATTTGTCTACAACGGTACAACCTTTAAGCAGAACCTCAATTTTAAGCTTTATGTACAGAGAAGAATGCATGCAAACAAGAGCAAACCTATACCTAAATTAAATGGTAATATCATATAGATTCATATCGAATGATAGTAATTTCCCGTGATGGAAAATTAGAAGTTAAAAAACAATATTCCTATATGTATAGGAATATAAGCCTTCGGCTTATGTTATGCTTCAATTTTTCAGCTTTTTGTTCAAATTTAGTAATAAATATATACACGAAAATATAAATATGCATGTTTATAAATTAACCCCAGATAATAAAGTTGCAATTAAGACAGTTAATGAAATGATTCAACACTTCAGAAATTTAATTAAAACCCGGCGTGTTCTAAATTAACATACAATTATTAGCATATCATATATTTTTTAGCTACACACGTATTTCAAACTAATATATATGAAGTTAATTGCATGCATGCATGATATTAGTTCCTTGACATTTTAATAGAAATATGAGAATGTTTTCCACATCTTCAAATTGTATATTATTAAAAGCCTTAAAATATTAGCTAATAATATGTTATATGGCCGGAACTAATGGAAGTTCATTATATTATAGACCGCGGTTGTTTAAAGGCTGCCTAGCTATATATGCATTAAATATATACACGAAAATATAAATATGCATGTTTATAAATTAACCCCAGATAATAAAGTTGCAATTAAGACAGTTAATGAAATGATTCAACACTTCAGAAATTTAATTAAAACCCGGCGTGCCCTAAATTAACATACAATTATAAAAGCATATAATTACTCCATACCGAAGTTTATTGACAATTTTAGCTTGCATGCAGCTCTTTGCTTTGTAAGAGCAAAATGAAAAAAAAATCCCTTATAAGAATGCATGATCGTGAAAGATCGTTGGGGGGGTTAATATTTTTATATTCGCTTTTAGCATTGGTATAGTTTCTTTTCATTTGTTTACTCATTTAACGATCGCCAATTTAATTTGGTCGGCAAAATTTCTGTTATTTTATTATGTTTATATAACGTTAGAAAAATAAAGTTGTAGGTTAATTTACTGTTTATTAAGTTAGTCAATGAATATATAACTTTACGCCTCTACCACAGAGTTTCATTAAATTACTTTAGCTTATAGCTATAGTTGCAATTAATTTGGATGATTATAAAATTGATTGATGTTTTCGACATAACCACCGTAAAACCAAGCAAAATTTTCAAAAACCGACCACATTATGAAATCATAGTTATGATAAAGTTATTATACATGTTTATAAATTTTTTAACCTGTTTCGGCTTATATATAGAAACCGGTAATGCATATGTAGATATTAAATGTAAACATGTAAATTAAATGTCCGAAAAAGACTATAATTAAGTACCTTCATGCGAATGCACGGATAATATATTAATAGGCATGCGCCCTTGCTTCCAGTTCAGTTTCCAACGACCGTCGAGCACGAACACGAAAAACAGCTATCAACCTTTTGTCTGTTTTGTAAGAACAAAATGAAACACCTTCTTAAATCAGCATTTTTATCGGTAAAATTTCTGTTCCTTGTGTTACCGCTGACTGTTAAAATGGAAGAGTACTGCAGTGACGAAGATGCAACGAACATTGCAACACCTTTTCACATGTTTTTAAAAGGTAACATGCATGCATACAATATAAATTTTTTTTGTCTGATTGACATAAATTCAACCTCACAAACAATGCTAAATGCGTGCGCTTCATCTAAAGTCTTCGCATATACACTGTTACAAATATACTTGAGTATATATATATATATATATATATATATATATATATATATGTCTACATCTCAATTATAGATGTCTGTCCTCTAACAAAAAACAAGCTCTATGAATCCACGTATGGTTTGCAGAGCAGTTGCGCTGTTAACTGGCAGTTAACAAACACGCTCGATCATGATTTTGGTGATTGCAAAATAGATGACAAGGGCTGGATATTTTACCATCCACTCACCCAAAGAAAGGTAAGAGGTATAATTTATATGCGACCTATAGGTGCAACCATAATAATAATAATAACTTACACTAAAAAAGAAATATCAAAGTAACGCTGAACCGGAACTGGTGAGTCTGGTGTACTGGTGCATCGCACGATGATCCTGTAAAAATATCCATCCTCATATATGCTTTTTTAGGTGCAATGCAGCAAAATAAAAAACTGTAAGAATGGTGGGAGAACGATCATTGATCTTCGAGATGGGCCGGGATCTGATCCGTACAGATGTGAATGCCCAAAAGGATTCAGTGGGGATCTTTGTGAAACTCGTGAGTTTAAACTCTCTCTTCAAAATTATATATGTATACTACTATATATCACTGTGTAGTTTTCACATATACTACCATATACACCTATTATATCATTTCTTATATATATTCAGAACCTTTTTCCAACTCAGTGATATTATCTGGAGAACCAACCTTGCGAAAAAATTTAACAGCGTGGGTTGAAAAAGGAAATTGGACAATTTGTTGGCGTGCAACTAAAGATGGATGGTCAACCTCTACATTCCATGGAAATTGTGATTACAAGAAGCCAACTGTGACCATTATTAAAGTTGGTCAATATATCTTCGGAGGCTACGCTACAGCATCATGGGAAGGTGGGATTAACGTCTTTGAATTTCTTATCTATTCCAATATTCCAAAATCATTTTTTATATTTCCTTAACTGAATTCAATTGGAATAGGAACAAAGAATTTCAATTGCATAAAGACTCTATAGACATGCAGTATAATCATTTCATTTATCTGGGTTTAATTCCAAATCCAATTCCTTGCGGCCACTGCACACGGGCATATTCTGAAATGCTTTTGAGAAGCATTTTGATCAAGTAGAATAATGCACTAGCGAGCGAGCCATCCGGGAAGGTGGTCAGTTAAACGGGACGTCGTTCGGTATAGGAGCACACAAGTATAATTTTTTCAACTTGCTGAGTTGCTTGCGATAACTTGAAAAGTCGTGTCATTCGTCAAACATCGTTTTTAAAGTGATAAAAACAATAATCATGCACACGCACTTATGCACACATAAATTATATAGCTATCAATAATCATGCACACTTCTAAAACAAAGTTTAGGGAGTTCGAAATCAGGTATAGAAGTGATTATACAAATAATCGTTTTGGGTTTCCTTGAAAATGCTTTAAAAAGGTAAAGTCAAGGTCAAAAAGAAATGCAGTTTATTTATTCTACTCTCGATCCTTTTGTAATGTGATCTGAATCTGTTTTACTTCATGTTTCACGACGTATTTTTCGATGATGAATGTCCTCATCAATTGTGTTTCATATGATTATGTTATGTGAAATTCAGCATAATGTAGCTGTAAAATTTACTCCAATATATAAAGACACTCACGCGGAGCACAAGGTTTGTGGGGTTATGCATGGAAGTGTGGAGCAACTTCTCTATAATACACTTCGTATTGTATCTGCGAAGAGCTGGGTGCTGAGCGGTTCCCAGAGCATATACTCGTTTTGAAAACCTGGACCTTGGGGAAAGTCGAATAGAACATAAACTGATTATCAGCTGGGTCCTAATCCGCACAAGACATATACATTTACAGCGCGGAATTTGATATCGGTCCTGGGTCAGCTAGAACGTATACTCCATTTTGAGCTTTCCAGGCTGAGCCCTGGGAAGTAAATATCAGGAAAATATTTCTTGGAACACTGATCTTGCTCAGTACATATACTCATAAGTCATAAGCGGAAATATATATCGTGAAGATCGTGAATCGGAATTGGCTTTAATCCGGGTTCCCGAAATTCTGTAAAGAAAAACTTGAGGTCCATGGTAAAATTGCGACCTCATCCTAAAGCAATTGCCTCAAACATTTCATTATTTATTTACTATAGGTTTAAAAGCAAAAAAAGCCTCTCCTGCGATCTCATTGGCTGTAGCAGTGAGCGGAATTTTACGATATCTGACCACGGTTCGGAATCCTATATTTTATGCTCGAGCAAAAGCGTATTTTTTTTTGTCTTTCTAAAGATTTATTCGCAAACTTTGACTTTTTTATTCCAACTGAATATTTGGACCAAACGTCTTTTCATTAGAAATAGCCTACTCTAAACCGCTCCTGTATAAAATTCAAAGCCAAAATTGCTCTTCGCTCGTCCGAAAGTTTTTTATCCTTAAACTATATGCTTGAAATTTTTTCACTTGCATTCATAATCATTGTTCTGAACACAAACATTTTGAAATTTTCCTGATATTTTTTCTCTTTCTTAATATGTTTTGTAACACCAGAGCGAATATTGACAGTCGTATTTTCAATATTTTCGGCACTAAATATTTCTCTGGTGTGTAATGGACATGCATTGCTAAAATCGTGAGTAGCCACAAAATAAACGCGACAACAAAACTAAACCACAATATTTTACTTAACAGGAAGCGGGCCCAAGCAAAGCACAGGTTCGTTTATTTTCTCATTACGAAATAAAGAAAATCTTCCACCTTTTAAAGCTCAAAAGAAGGAACAATACATAAGTGATGGAATTTACACCGGTGCAAATTACGGGTCGACATTTGGATCCTCCCATGATATTTACATATTAAATAATGCTGTCTGGAATGCTAAATCACAAGGAAATTTGAACAACCTCTATCAAGCTCCACTAGACGTCAGCGACCCAAGCACCATCCTAGCAGGAACCCATTTCTTCACTCCATCAGAAGTCGAAACGTACTACCTACTGGAAAACTGATATCAGGGCTTTCCTACTAGTTGTATAAAAATTCTTCATGCATGTAGATTTACTTTTTAAGCCCCTTTTGTTCGATCCACCTTCCCTACTTGCTGTGTGTTTACTAAATACTAATTAATATAACAATTATTCGCCGAAGCTAGGCAAGTTGAATATCGCTGAATACAAACCGAGACGAAGTTTAAGTATAACTACAAAGGTGATTATTTGGAAATACCAACTTCTGAAGAAAATTTGCTTTCTACAAATTTGCTTTCTTCTATATAATATTACGCGATTTCCTGCACCTCCCCCCTTCTTCCGTGGTTTCATGCAGGTACAACATTTTCTTTAGAGTTTCTTTAGAGTTTGATTATAAAAGAAAGGAAAAAGGACCAGTGGCGGATTCAGGTAAGTCAGAATAAATTATACGGCCTAATTTCCAATACAAAATACCTTATATATACGCTACAATATAAACGCTATTGCATGCCATTCATTTCTATAAATAATATTTCTAATTGCTATAAAAATCTCCCAGTATGATTGCAAATTAGTGCTGTAGTAATTTATTCCACTGAATACGTCACTGAAAATGCGGGTTAGTGCCTACTTTAATATTTGAAACAAATCAGTCCTGATATATACAAGCAAAAGCTGCACCTTTATACACGAGCACTATATATAGAGGTCTGTTCATTTGAGACAGGCCAACCCGGTTTAGCCGACTCGCTTTTTCTGGCCCGCTTGATGTTTTCACATGGGCTGTCCCGGTTCCATATGAATGCAAATCTACAAATATAGTAAAATAATACGTCAAGCGAGATCCCGGCACTGCCGAGCTATAGTCCGGCCAAAAGGGACTGGCCCGTCTCATATGAACAAAGCTGTCAAATACAAATGAAATGGATAAATAATTAGCAACGCACGTTTTTAAAATCTCACCTAAAAATCTATAATTATCCAACAGCATCTGGAAAATAAAGTATTAATAATATTCTCATCTTCAAGAACGGAAATTGTAGAGTATTTAATTTATTGTTTTCATTATAATTTTTTAAAATGCTACTTCAAGTTTCATGCAACAAGCAATCATCAGGCAACATACTAATTTATACGGTTAAGAGTATAAATTAGTAGTAAATTAGTTCGGTTGTGCAAATTATTATTATTATTATGAATGTTCAGATATAGCCTAAGAACATTTTTACTCCATAATATAATATAGAGAGAGATACTGTATCTCAATAATTGTACATTATAGCACTTCTTCTTAATAATTGTATATAATAACACTGCCTTTCAAACCTATTTTATTGTAAATTATTACTATTAAAAGATTATATTATGAAAATTATAATTAAAAAATATTATGAATGTACATAATAATGTATGTAATGTATATTTATTTGCAATGTGAATGTATATGGACTGCATGTAAAGAGTAACGATATATAGCGAGGCTATATATATATATAGATCGATATATCGCTATTATCTATTTTATATATATATATATAAAATATATATATATATATATATATATATATATATATATATATATACACCCATTTGCAAAAACGTTGGCCGCAGATAGATAGATAGATAGATACTCGAAATCTAATTAGAATTGCATATGATTACATTTGCATGGGATTTCAATCATATTACACAACATATGCAATTCTAATTAGATTTCGCGTATCTATCTATATATCTATCTGCGGCCAACGTTTTGCAAACGGGTGTATATATATATAATATATTATATAATATATATATTATATATATATATATATATATATATATATACATATATATATATAGCTAATATCTGTCTAGTAGCCAACCAATGAAATTGCAGCATACCTCATTTCTGGCGCTTGTGTATATAATATATATATATATATATATATATATATATATATATATATATATATATATATATATATATATAATCTATACGCGAGGAAGGAATCTACCGTATTTGCGCACGTATACCGCTGCGTATATGTAAACAATGATGACCAATACAATTATGCTCAAAGCAAAGAAAAAAGCAATTTTAATGTATTCTTTATTATTGTCGTTCGGTTGCACACTATGTAGCACACCTTGTAAGTGAAACACACACTTAATTATATGAAACATGCACGTATATATATGAAGACCTATATAGTCTACATAAAAACAAACCTCTGTTTCAAAACACACCTGTTTTCATAGTCGATTAGCATACCAAGTGCATGAATATCATGAGCAAATATAGTCTATAAATAATATAATAGTCTAACGTACGTTAACAACCCTATAGCGTGGATATAGCTGTTCAGAAAAAGTGCGAAAATCGTGTATACATACATGTTTGCAAGAAGCAAGTAACTTGTTGACGTTATGATTATGTATATCTGGGAAATATTCTACAATGAAATGTATATCGCGATTTTCTCTAGTTAGATGCATGTGCTATAGTATATCCACGCAATAGGGTTGTATATAATATTAACGTTAGACTATTACATATATCATTTATAGACTATATTTGTTCATGATATTCATGCCCTTGGTATGCTAATCGACTATGAAAACAGATGTGTTTCAGGTTTGAAAAATAATCAAAACGGTATCATCATGGTTTTACAAATTTAGTTCATGATGAATATGGACACCGCATGCTGGCGCACACAATTATTATGCTGATGAAGTTCAAAACTCGGTCCATTAGATTTGTTGAAATATTAGCATTCTTTCCTTTGTCTCAAATGCATTTGTCGCAATAAATTTCTAACTATAATCGCCCAATCACACGCAGGCTTATAGAATTCGAAATACCGCCCCTCCATCCAGTCATCATGAATTATAAATCCAAATCAATATATTATCAAGCGCCTGGGAACGAGGCTGGGTTGTCATGCTATATACATCGTTGAACATTACTTGTAAAAAATATACGTGATCTATATAGGACTTTATTTACAGCTGAGTCTGAATATTATATAGTCTCATGTTACAGATCCATTATTTTTTTTTGTGTGTTAGAAATTTTATTACATGGCAACCAGCCATCCATATCCTAAAAAAATGTCCTAAATGCGTAGATATAAAGATAGGAAAACGATTTAGTTGGTTGGCAGTAACAGAATGAAACACTTTGTTAAAACGGCGTTTTTGTCAGTGAAACTTTTAACCCTTGCCTTGCTGCCGTTGGCTGTTAAATTGGAACAATACTGCAGTGGCGAAGATGCAACAAACATCGCCACTCCTTTTCGTATGTTTTTAAAAGGTAACGTGATATGTATGTATAAAATCTCTTTCTCAAAGTTTGTTAATTAAAATATAATATCAGTATAATCATTAACTATACAGGAAACTGTGAATCTGCAAATTAACTATACTGCCAAACCTTCAGGCATGAATGTAAGGACTTTTTACATTTTAGCTAGTTCCCCCTTTTCTGATATCACTTCACTTTCAGGTGAAATTCGTACAAACAGACTACAGTACCGCGCAGAGATATAACCTAACACTGCAGTTGCGGAGGCCGAGGCGAGGTTTAACCTTCGTCTCACCGCGGTTGGACCTCGGTTCAAATGTGATCAGACCGAGGTTTGACCTAGGTTATAACCGCGGTTTTTGTTATAGGTTTTTTCTGGATAGTATAGCTACCGTATTTCATTGAAAATCAGTTAATTTATCTTTATAATCTATGGGTGAAACAGATTAAATTAAGTGCGCTTCCTCCTTAATATATATAGGGCTGAGATAGCTAGGTAGATTTTCACATTATTGTCATGGGAAGAAGAAGTCGATAAGCAAATTCAGCATCAATTTCAGCCGCTGAATATAGGAATATAAATGCAGCCGCGAAGAGTGTTTTAATTTTAATAACTGAAGTATTCGTGTCGTTATATTGCAGGAGAAAGAAAGCAATTTGCATGAAACGTTGTCAAAAAACTTTTTCGACACACAAAAAAAAACTACAATGATCGTGCTTGGAAAGCGGACGGTTGAGCAACAAAATCGCGGCGCTTACGTGTAGCATAGTATTTGTCATGAACAGATCAAGGAAAATGAATGCATAGCAATTCTTTTATAGCGGATCACACTTTCATTAATACGCATTCAGATATAGTCCAGTCCTATATTGCATGCAGTGGCTCTTTATCAACAAAATGTTGGCAACTGTTTGAAAATAGTGGGTATGCATGTATATATACACACTTGTTGAAAAATTGGGAGTAGAGTACATCACATGCATTAATTCTTGACTGACATCATAATCTCAAAATCATCTGTCACGCTTATAATGCAGCTGCATGCATGTTTGAAAAAATACGGAGCATTGAAGATCTAGATCCAAGAGAAAAATTGAGCGAATCGCTCGATTCGCGGTCGAGTTAGTAAAAGTTTAAATAAACTATTTCTCACAAAGCACGCCTGTTGCCGGTGGCACGTAATTTTTGTGCCTGTGTTCCCGTTCTTTCTCAAAAGCCCGGCGACTACGAGTTTTGGCTGATGGCGTAAGCAGACAACGCGTGAGAATGACGAATCTCGTACTCGTAGTCGTACTCGTATAGTCACTGCTAAAGCTCCCTATTGATCACGAAAGAGAAAGCAATGTAGTTTATATCGCAAAACCCGTAAACCAAGTATAAATATTTAAATATGTTGAAAAAAATTGCATGTCTACGACTCTCAAACACTTTTTTCAAACACTGCAAAAAAATGCATTTTTATGTTTGAGTAAATTTTATTCTTTTTTTGAGTAAGCTGAATTATGTATAACACCTCACGTCTTATTTAATTAAGTCGTCTGTGTTATCGTTCTGGGGCCGGTTGTATGAAAGCCAAATAGCGTTATCCACCTGATAGTGGATTTTTCAATCGCTCTAAAATCGACCGTTGTTGGCTGAAACTTTGATTAAACCTTAGTATTCCTAAATTGAGAATCTTCTTCAATAACTGTTGCTTCCAAAGCTAAAATTTTATTGCTTCCCAAGCATTTTCAGTAAGGTTGAAATAATCACTATCCGGTGGATAGCGCTATCCGGCTTTCATACAACCGGTCCCTGGTGCTGGAATGGGCAAATCTGCTAGATAAATGGGATCTAACTGCATGAAAAGTTGATTCATTAATATTCATTTTGAAAGAATTTCCCAGTCATGTTTAAATATTGGACTGTTTAAAAAACTTCGACACAGGTATCTTCCGCTAATTCTGCATGCAAGCCCATTTCGTCACAGGTATATCTTAATTCCGCTAATTCTGCAAGTCCATATATAGAAGTGAATAATAATATAATTCTTTCATTTATATAGATATCTGCTCCTTAAGCAAAAACAAGTTGTTTGAATCCACGTATGGTTTGCAGAGCAGTTGCGCTCAGAAATGTTTGCAAGATCCATTCTGTGCTGGGTACAACTTCAATAAAAAGAAAGTGAAGCCAAACTGCCAGTTAACAAACACACTCGACCACGACTTTGGTGATTGCAACATAAATGACAAAGGCTGGATATTTTACAATCCTGTAGCCCCAAGAAAGGTAAGATGCAACAACCTCAATTAGATATATATCTCTATAGATTTGCACTATCTTGGTGAAATCACAGACAAAATATATTTGGGGCATCGAATACTAACTGCCCGAGCCATGTGCGAGGGTACTAATTACTCCCGAAATACGAGATTTTAAAACGAGTTCAAAGTTCAAACTGGTAACTAGCAAAGTTAAGGTTTGCTGAATCTAAACTGATTTTGGTTCGTGTCAGCATACTGACTTAAATTTTTTGTAATAGTTTTTCAAAACTTCAAAATACTTCATATCATTTAATCGAAATCGTAAAATTGTTTGTATATATATAGTTTAGTATTTTCAAGCACGAAGCCGGTTGTAAGTTTATACGGGAATTTACCAAGAAATGAATGACACTCTTTGAAGTTTTTCATAGCACATATGACGGAAAGTCGATTTTCCAACTAATATTTTGAATGATGTAATAATACCGAATTAATTTACGTAATTAGAAAGCTCCAACAAATTTCGAAGATTTAATTTCATTTTTTATAATAGGGTCAAAAATCATTAACAGTTATTTTGCGAACTCGAGTCGTATATGCGCTGAGCTATTAGTATTGCATATATACGACGAAAGTGAGCGGAATAACTGTTTTATTATATACACAAGTTAATATTCCTATTTATTCAGGTGCCATGCAGTAAAATGAAGCGTTGCAAATATGGCGGTAAAATGATTATTGATCTTCCAAATGGACCTGGATCTGATCCATACCGATGCAAATGCCCAAAAGGATACAAAGGAGATCTTTGTGAAATCTGTAAGTATATATATTCAATTTAAAAGGCTCTAAGAGAAACTAAATGCAAGGAACTATACGAATTTATACATTAATATTAATATTAATATGGTAGAGTATATAGTTTTATATAATAACATAACAAATTGATCAGTCGTTGCTTGTTTATTTTGTCAGAAATTTTAGTACGTGTCTTAAGCTAGCCAACAGCATTCCTCTATTCCTATAAATCATGTACGTGCCCAATATTTTTAATTTTTTTACTAATTTTCCCCAAGTAGGGAAAACAAAACACTATCTAGTCCTTATCACAAATAACGTCATACCGACAGTAAATCTATAACTGAACAGACAACGGTTCAATGTCATCTGTTGAGCTTCATTCTTGTTTAGACACCCTAGCTCAGTCAGTGATATTGCTTGAAGAACCAACTTTACGAGCAACGTTATCAGCGTGGATCCAAACAGCCGGACATTGGACAATCTGTTGGCGTGCAACTACTGATGGATGGTCGGCCTCTACTTTTCATAGAAATTGTGATCACAAGAAGCCAACTGTGACTATTATTAAAGTTGATCAATATATCTTCGGAGGCTACGCTACAGCATCATGGGAAGGTAAGGCTAGCGATTCTAACCCCTCACTATTTGCAGTATTTAAAAAATGAGAGGAATTTTTGTGAGATTTGAATATATTTCAGTATAGAGTGAATATATTTAAGCAGCTGAATTTTTGCACACACGTTTTTCATGAATATTTACTCCTGAAAGATAATTGTTAAATTATCAAATTGATTTTAATCTTCATCATATCCATTTTTAAATAAATTATTTGTGGTTGGTTTATTATTTAATTGTGATTATTATTTATTTAAAATAATTCACAGCCTCCGATTGGCTAATAGCCATGTGTGAAATCGTCATGTCCAACGTGTGACGTCATAACGTGTGATACGACTCTTTACTTGCACGCTATTACGTCATAACATGTAATAAATAGTCGTATCCCACGTTATGACGTCACACCAATGGCGAAGACATCAACGTCCCAAAGGATTGAATTAATCGCCTTCTCATATTATCATTTCAGCATTAATCGACTTTATATACAGTAGGAGGCAAAAGTTTGATTCCAGTGACTGTATTTCATTGTTTTAGCAGCATATTTTTCTACAGAAAACCTTACCGAAAAGTGAACTAGAAAAAAGTAAATAAGTGAAATGAAAAATACATGCTGCACAACAACTATGAGATGTTATGATATTCATTTAACGTATGTTAATGTGCAAACATGCATTTCATGTCAATGCTTAGTATCTCTCTTTTTTGCTCTTGAAACGGCCTTTATTCTTGCCGGCATAAAGTCCATAGGTTTTTTAATGTCGCATGTTCAATACCTTGCCATCATTCGTTGACCACTTGCCTCAAGTCATCCTCGCTGGTGGGTCTGTGCCTCGCCCTTTTCCGGTTAAAACGGTCCTACAAGTGCTCCAAGAGTTTTAGATCTGGAATTTGAGGTGGAAAGCCATGAGAACGAGATCACCAGAATGAGTTTGCTTCTAACAGATTTCTGGCACATAGAAGGTGTGCATGTGCTTAGGGTGATTATCATGTAGTTAGACGCGCGATCATCTTTGTACCAGATGAAATTCCATGTCCTTGAAGAATTGGATGATACTTTTCTTTAATTAGGATCCTATTATATCTTTCAATATTGCCAAACCCAGCAAGTTTGCTTGAGTAGGATTTAGTTTCTTCGAACCTCTCCAAGGTTAGTTTCTTACCACCTTTTCAAATTCTTACTTTTTCTGCGATCCTACGAGGAAAGAATCCTTCAATACTTAATGCAACTATTTGTCTTTTGGCACCATCACTTTACACCTTTTCCCACCCATCTTGGGCAGTGTAAAGGAATGAGAACTTTATTTTGTTATAATTTAGATCATTAAGACCAAAACAGTGTTCAATTAATAAGGTTTACAGTACTGGAACACTAGCACGCATGTCCTAACTCGAATACGCTGCCAGGATTTAATACTGGAATTCTACAACGACTGCAAACTTTTGCCACCTACTGTATATCAGGTTGATTTTGTGCGAGCGGTGAAATCACTTCGACGATGGATATAATCAAAGTGAAAATGAGTAAATTTAAAATCAACAGACAATTAGAAAACACAAAAAAAACACAAGGTATATTATTATTTCGATTTTTTAAAAGAAATGCTTCATGACAAATTAAAGAGGGGTATAGTTCGCGCTTTTATATATAATATAGTTAAAAAATACATGTTCATGCATGATGGGGGCGTTGCATGTGAAAACTTATTAATAAACCGTGAAACACATCGTTAAAGAGATAGTTAATAGTCAAAAAGCTTTGCCTTACCAATGAAAACGCTATGTTGCAACCAAATTCGAGTTATATATACGAAATCATCAACAATATTAGCCTTTTTCACGATGACGAATATGCCATCATTTTTGCGCTACTTTTTTTAAAAACCGTAATCGTAAGACTTGGTCACGGCGACTGTCTTTAATTTTAGGCTGAATTTAATCTTCAAATGGTCTGTTTATTAAAAAAAATTGCTTTTGATGCTTAAACATATTTTTTAAACCCATTTCAGAAAATTGAAAGTACCCCAAAACGTCATCGCGTGAGAAAGGCTAATAGGACTAAATCCATACCTTTTAATTTGAAATATCGCGATATTAATATTAGCTATATACAGATTATTCAAAATTTATGTGAAAAGTGAAATTTTGAGGACTGAATGTCTCTTAACTACAAATTGACAAACAAAAAGTCCTTTAAAGCACTCAAACACAATGTGCACTTATATCACGAACTATAGGCTTTTGAGATATACATTTTGATATAAATTGGTGAAAAATTCATCAATTTAATTTATAAGTCCCCTTTCGGACTTTATGTGCACTATACCTAGCTGTGGTGAAACCTTTTATACAAAATTAATGCAGTTTCTATCGTCGACTTTCTTCAATCGCCTACTTGCCACCGACTTCGTTTTCAAAACTTGCTATAGGAATGTTTATCGTATCGTATGAAAACAGCTTTATAAAAACAGTTCCTGGCATCTCCGAATTAACATTTTAATTCATTTTTTTACGAGTTCAAAGTCAATATCTCAAAGAATTTACACTAGAACATTTTTAAGAAGAAAACCATGCACCCGCATTCCAAAACAAATATCACTCTGCGGTAACTTTAAGCAACGCTGCGGTCTGCGGACACAATTTAAATTTTGTTTAATAATAACGTAACTCATCTAAAAAAGCCAATCGCCTCGCGTCTTTTACTATCAAGCCTGCATGTATCAGTCTCTTTTCGCTTAAAATTGAGTTTTTACTCTACATTTGAATGCAAATTAACCAACTAAATATGGTAACATAGAGATGTAAAGTATAGAAAGCAAAATAGATGGGGGGCAGGAGCCTTTTGAAGTATAGAAAATAAGGGTGTTAAGGAAATTCTTTATTACTGGACGTGCGTGTTTAATTCGCCATGGTAAGATAATGAGAAGAAAAAGAAAATACGATAACTGCTTGGCTTGGATTTGTTGCGGTACGGCTATATGCATGGATATATTATATGTTTCATAATTTATTATACGATTTATATACGAAATATATAAATATCAAACAATTGATCAAGAGGAAAAGCTACTGAACAGTACGTGGTGTATTCTTCAATGCATGAACACCGATTGGGATTTTATTTGTGAGTGTGATTTTCTCTACAAACAGTTTCGTAAAACGCGTAAGTTACGCAGTTTAAGGTGACTTGCATGGTACTTCAACAGCGAGTTTTAGTTTAGTGTACCTGTGTACATAGAAACAAGCAGAAAAAAACAAGGAAGAATCTGCTGTTCTATGAATTGTCTGGGCTTGTGAAGACGTCGGGAAACTTTCCAGTGCATGGTGGTATAGAGCACTAGAGCTAGAGCTATTCTCCTGGGGCCGGTTGTACAAAACCCTTTAACCACATTTTGCAAAGTAAATCCTATAGTGAACTCAGAAATACACGGCTCTGATTGGCCAATTCTGTCCTTAGAAGTTAACCACAGTCTTTTATACAATTTTCTAACTGGCCACTGGACAATATAGCCATGCATACGTATGATAGTGATTATAATTATGCTAATTTTACCTAACCATTATTATGGTTGCATGGTCGTGCGTTTATATTTTTATTACGTACTTCCTCACTTAATCGTATATTGCATGTGTGATATAGTTGTGAGTTGTTGTTTAACGGTGAGTGGAAGGGTGACTCAAGGGTTACTTAAGTGTTTTCAAAGATGTTTGAATGATAACAATAAAACGTAGTAATAAATCACTAAAATGGTCGGAATTTGGGCGTCGTAAAACGCGTATAGCTGTGCAATGCTTTTATCGATTAACCATTAGTTTGAATGCCGGCCCCAGCCCACTCTATTTTTTAACCACAAATTACTTGCAGCATGATATTCGATTATAATAACGAATTAACGAATAGAATTGTGTCAAATGATAGGATTTGGCAATCATATAATATAATTTGCCTCTATATGCGTTTATCTGGTGTTCAACGGGAATAACGAAGTTGGGTAGCAGGAGCAAAATGAACGCGACAAAAACTTTACCATATTTTTACATTATAATAGGAAGTGAACACAAACAAGCTCAAGGTTCATTCATTTTCTCATTACGGAATAAAGAAAGTCATCCGCCATTTCAAGCTCAATTGATTGATCAAAACACAGTGCTTGGAATTTATGCCGGCCCAGATTGCGGACCAACTTTTGGATCGGGTTCGGATATTTACATATCAGACAACGCTGCTTCGAATACCAACTCATACACGAGTTTTCACCAATATCAAGCCCCAAGATCTGGTATCAGCGACACCAGCACCATCCTGGCAGGAACTCGTAACTTCTCTCCACGTGAAATTGAAGTATTCTACCTTCAATAACTGACCTCAGTACTTTAACCGAACGTTGAAAACCAAAGCAGAGGTTATATAATTTATACAAAAAAATAACTGTTGTGAACTTATCGTGAAAAGACTTGACATAGCATGATAATCTATTTACCGAATATAACTACAACTATTATTTAGTTCACTGCAAAATCTTAGTAGAAATTTTTTTTCAGTATAGACTGAATTTCAAGTATAAAAAAGTTCAAAAATGTATAGCTATAAATAAACCATTTGTTTACATATGAAAAATTAGCCGCTGGCATTGGACTTATAAAATATATTTCGCGCCAAGACACACTTGCGACGACAAAAAATAATGAGAAAAAAAGAAAACAAAAAAAAACCCATCAACCCAAAAACCCTTTCAACTCTGTTGCTTAAGGCTGGCCCTTTCCCATTCATCGCAAAAAGCTTCTATCAGTATCTACTCATATAAGAGAGTTTTCACTGTATATTTTAATGCAAACCAACTATATGTATATGCATGGTAACATAGAAACGTAAAGTTAATCAATCTAAAAGGTATTTCATTGCCGGATGAATACTCTCGCAGCGAGCTTAATTGGGAGATCGCTACTAGTATGCCATGTGAAAAAGTCTAATAATTGGTAAGTATAATAATTGGTGTGGTGCGGTGCTCCGTTTTATGTTTAAAGCTCAACTGAAATAAAATGTGTTTTTAGCACATTCTGTCCACCTGGTCTTCAAGAAACGTGAACAAATTATTATCCGCCTTCACAAAAAGCCTGCAACCTCTACAAAAACACACTTGGAAGGCACACGAAGCACACCTGTTTTTTTGAAGTTGATTGCCATACCGAGTGGAAGCAATACAGCAAAAGGTACACGTTCATGTTTACAGTGATATACACATGCACCACGTTTCGCTACATTTTGTTCAAGCATTAATGATCGAAGCCGTTCTAAAGATTACTAGCAAGCGGGATTTCTGCGCAAAAGAATACACATACACACACGCGTTTTTTGTGGGAGAAGGGGTTTAGGGGAAGCACTCCTATAGGATGTAATTCTTTGTGGTCAATCTTTCATCCCAAAGACTCGTTCTTAAATGGCCTTTAAGTCGTTGTCCTGGGGTTTATATTCTCCCCATTAGGACTCTGCAACTGCGCACAAGCGCGTGATATCATGTATGCGCATGACGCGTCGGCGAAAGTGCAAAAGTCTAGTGTTTCTTTAAATGATTGTCTGCATGCTGGACCGTCTCTTAACCCGCTCTTATTCGATATTCTTGTTCGTTTCCGAGAGCAAAGCTTTAAATTTTGCAAACAAAAATTTTGTATCTTTGAACAGAGCGATTTGCCAAGTGGGACGATTGAGCTTGCGCATGGTGCTTATGCGTGACCCTCTGAAATGTTATTGGTTGTTTTTTCGCGCCAAATGGAAAAGGAGTCTAATTGGTTGGATTGAGCAGGTCAAATGATGTTCGCGTGCGATGCCATATTGGATCTACTAACGCATTGGAGCGCCGGTTTGACGCATGTCTGCATGGCATGCCGCCCGCATGCAAACATATGTTTTTTGCCAAAACCGAAGACACACCTTGATATGAACGTTCCCTCGTTAACTCTATTCTATTATTGATATACTAAGATAGCTAAAAACAGCACCGGCTAAATATCAAATTCCTAAACCCGTGCATGCATTTGTATATAATTATTCTGTGAAATCACTAAGTTGAAATAATTCATCAAAGTTCATATGAAATATTATCATGCTTTATTTTGTTTTTAAATGTACTAGGTGTACAATGCATATTAATTTATTTTGTCATATGGATTCAGAAATATCTGACCCTGACTGACATGGCAAAAGTGACAACCGAGACTTCGTGTTGCAACATACCTCGTTAAATATTTTAACTAAAAACAAGCAGTAGCGACCTGATCTATTTTTTTTGAATTACGAAAAGATTTCAAATTTCTTCTTATGTTACGCGTCCATTTTTTCCGAGTTTCCAAATTCTATTGCATATAAAATTACAGCAACTAGTATATTTAATGTAAACAGTCCTGAATATCTTGATGAAATACCGTCAGCGTTTAATAATAGCGCTCAGTACAACGTTTCCTACCAAGTTCAGTATAAGCCATATAAGCCTTCCGTTTGTTTACTGAAACAACATGAGACAGTATTTTTTTCACCAAAAATTATGTTCCTTGTCTTGTTGTTTGCACTGCATGGCTGTTTTAAAACTGGGCCCAGTTGTATAAAAGACTAGTTACTCCGCCTGCGTATGCGCAGCGGAGTCTTAAAATGCCATGGTCTTTTTTCCTTTTAGTAGTCGTAGTTTTGGGCGACAGAAGTTGGCATTTCTACAGCTAACCCAAAACAACTTCATTTTTGACCGAGAAGCCCTGGGTTACACGGTCCACTGATGAATTATGTACATCAGTTGGCATGCAGGTGGAGTGAACGCCTTGAGCAGGCGTCTTGTTAACTTTTAACTGTAGTTAAGGACAATATTGACTAATCAGAGTTGTGTATTTCTGAGTTAACTAGGATTTAACTATGCATGCAAAGTGTAGTTAAATAGTTTTATATACAACCGGCCCCTGAAGAATACTGCAGTGTTGCATGAAGATGGAACGATACATGTAACGTGATACTTGCATGTTTATATAAAAAAATCTACAACTCAAAGTTTGTTAGTTGTTATACCATGTTATTCTTATTATTAATTGAAATTTACTACGCGTAAATTTGTTTTAAATTGGCAAATTAATTATTGGCAACTGTGTTCACCAGACAGTCCTGACGAAAATGCACATTTCAGGTAGCTATATCTATCTCTAAACATTAAACAACACAAATTGCGCCCCCATCCACATTCGTGCTTCTCCCAAACCTCCAGGCGTAAATAGCTACAAGCCAAGGATTCCTTACATTCAATCAATTAGTTCCCTTCTATTGCCTAAATTAAATAAAACCTATAAGAATAGAGTTAAATCTAAAAAGCGAAGTAGAAAGGTGTCATCCAATCAGCATGAATTTAATCAATATCGAATAACAAATAACAAAGCATGCGATAAGATTATAAGTTATAATACGAAATACGTGATCAAGGATTTTTGCAGTTGAATCTGAATAATTTGAATTTATATATAGTTTCATTTTTATTACAGATCCATTATTTTTTATGTGCATTAGAAATTTTATTTGCACGTGGTAACTTTCCATGAACGGGTATATATGTAAACTTGTCCTAACTACAACGCAAACTCGTACCCAGACTATACAACGTATAGCTAGATAAATTAACGCCTTGTATGCAACGAATGATAGCAGATCTTATTAACTTCCCGCGTGTGTAGTCGCATGTTTAAAAAACGCCAAAGTGGAAACTAAGTAGAATAATATTTTGAAAATATTTATTTTACAATATATTGGATTTAATTAATAACCTGTAAAGCCGACAGATACGTCATTGGTGAATTGATATGCGATGAGGCATCATTTAATATTGTCACTGAGTAAATACAGGAAATTCTAGCAAATTCTAGTTAAACGTTACCAGCTCAACTTTCACTACACAGTTCGCTTGGAATGTATGCGGGGTAAATAAATGGAGGCAGCTGGTCGTTTAGCTTAAACGAGCACATGCGAGTAGAAAGCAACATGCAGTTCAATTACTTTTCATTGCTAGCACATCATTCAAATTGCGCCGTTTGGAAATAATGATCGTGATTTTTAGGAGAACCGGCTACATGAAATACATTGAAAAATGCCATCGAATGTCTGAATATTAATATATAAAGCTCATCTGATAGAAGCTATCCAACTTATATTTACAATGCTCGTATAGACTTATAGCTTACTACTCATCAGAAGAGAATGTAGCTTGTGAGAAAAGGCGCAACAATTAATGTTTTAAAAGGAACCACCATTGATTTTGACTATATGACTATACATTAATTTTTATTGTTCGGAATCTCATTTGAATGGCAACCTGTTACATGTGAGCACGAAGTTTAAAGAGAGCAAACAAGAAATGACAACCTGTCGTAGCAGAAAATAGCACTTAAATGATTGTGACGCAGTTTAGCTTTCATAACGACGCGATCAGGAGGTTTATGAACAAGCTCTGTTCAGTGCATTAAGACCAAAATGAAACGCTTTTTTAAAACAGCCTTCTGCCCAGTGAAAGTTCTGTTCCTTTTCTTGCTACCATTTTCTTCTGAGACGGAAGAATACTGCAGGCCCGAAGATGCAAGAAATATTGCAACTCCTTTTCGTATTTTCTTAAAAGGTATAGTTTCTTTTCAGTCGCCTTATTACGGCAAGAAATATTTATCTAAATTATATATTATGTTATAAACTATATAATTGCATGCCTCTAATTAAGTCTACTATTTTATACAGTTATAGCCATATATATAATGCGCCCGTTTCAGACGTCGAATTTTTTCATGTCCCAAACTTGAAATCGTTGTTTAGGTTTATTTGCATTCTTCAATTGCCGCGGCACCTTAAAAGTTGTTTTAATATAACATGCATTTCAGCCCAAAAATGGCCGAAAAGTTATTTGCCATGTAGGGACTCTGCAATTTTGATTTTTTTTTCTCCTTCTGCTGCATAGAATCGGCAAGTGCATGCACTGTTGGCAACCAAAAAAGCAGACGTGTTTCAAGGATATACGTTAGCTAGCCTGTGGCCAGTTGTTCAAAGATAGATTAGCGCTAACCCTAGCTGCATGGGTTAAATTCTAATCCAGTATTTTAGTTTATGTGCTTCTGAACCAATGTTGTTTTAAAACTTTAGAAAATATTACTTCTGTCGTTCCAGAAAATATTTATGAAAAAAGATATTCAAATTTGTAAACAAGCGATTAAAAAATGAATGTAAAGATTTACTTTAACCCAGGTTAAGCTAACCTGCTTTTGAACAACTGGCCCCTGCGTGGTGTTTTAAAAAACACACGCGTCTTCATGTGTTTCAGATCCAACTTACACAACTGCCGACAAAAGCTCGTACATGCACCTGCATGTTTGTGTAGTTGATAAGCACAACGCGGCAGTAAAAATACAGCAAAAAAGTACATTGCTCGTGTTTACATTGTAATAACATTTTAATATTTGTGTCAAATACTTATACTCGTGTTTTGTGCTTAGTAATTTGCACTCGTATGATTTTGGCATTAAATGCATTCCTATTCGTTCACTATAAATTTGAGTATAACTATATATTAATTTTTCTATACATATAGGTGATGGTGATTAGTGTTTCCATTTTTATTTTTTTCATTCAAAAAGTATAGGATTATTATATCGATTAAAACGTTGCTTCTATGGTTTTGAAATACAGCTAGGTGAAAACTAGAACGTTTAACGAACGCCCTTTTTCGTACTGAATTTTTCGCTATTCTATTATTTCTATAGCAGGTGTTTTTCTTGGCAACACTTTACAACATTACGTTTACAGGATGAAAACCTCAATTGTAATATTTACTTAATCACTGAGTGAGCTAGATAAAGACGTTTATATGGCAGGTGATTGTTCGATGATGACGTAATTATAATTTACTTATACCCTAACCCGGATTTTTATAACGTTCAGAAAAAAACCCGACTTGAATCGAACATCTACCGGAAACAAAGGTATTTTTCATCCCTTTTCAACAAAGTAATATCGCATATTCGTTGCGGCTTCTCCGATTTGGCAAAATTTTCAAACATCACTCGTCTATTAATCCCGAATAATTTATCCCGAATGTACTCGCCATCGCGCATGACTACCTGCACGTTGCAATGAGTACAATTTTGGCATTAGCTAATGGCACGATTTAATTCGTTCTATCACTTATTAATTACACATCTTCTGTAATCAAGAGATGTAAATTATTTTTTATTGATCTTCAATTAATATATAAATTTTAATTAATAATTTTTATTACAACAACACTTAGTAAACAGTACAATTTTGAATTAATGTAAAATTTATCATAATTTAAGTTCCCCATTTTATATTTTGTACCATGAATAATGATTGGCTTGTTGTATACATAATAGAGTAATTTTCAATTACAACAGCGCAATTACAACTCTTGCATGGCGCAATCTATTTTTGAAACGATAATTCGCAAGTTATAATTATGAATGCTTTTGCCATCATGAGAAATTTAAAACAGAGACAAAAGTAAAACACGCATAGACGGATAAATCTATATATAATAATTCGCCAATTCGCTATAAATTCCATATATTCCTATGTTTATAGATGTCTGCCCTTTAACAAAAAGTAAGTTTTTCGAATCTACGTATGGCTTGCAGAGCAGTTGCGCTCAAAAATGTCTTCAAAATCCATTTTGTGTTGGGTACAACTTCAACAAAAAACAAATAAAGGTAAACTGCCAGTTGACGCACACGTTTGATCATATCTTTCATGATTGCAACACCAATGACAAAGGCTGGATATTCTATCATCCTCTAACACCAAAAACAGTAAGTATATAACCTAAATTAATGCACGACGCATGGTGATGTGATGTGATGCGATGTGATGTGATGTGATGTGATGTGATGTGATGTGATGTGATGTGATGTGATGTGATGTGATGTGATGTGATGTGATGTGATGTGATGTGATGTGATGTGATGTGATGTGATGTGATGTGATGTGATGTGATGTGATGTGATGTGATGTGATGTGATGCGACGCGATGTGATGTGATGCGATGTGATGTGATGTGATGCGATGTGATGTGATGTGATTTCTTCCTGTGTTTCTATACAGTTATAATAGAAACCTTTGTGGAAGTTTGGGAGAACTCGAAATAACGTGGAAAAACTCGCCCTAGTATATACGTTCTTGTTATATAGGTTCTGTGTATTTTAAATGTGATTGGTTCATTCGTAGTCACATGACTTTAAATAAATGCAATGTTTCCCACCAGGGAAACAAGTGAAAAATTGTTGCCCGCTTCTTGTCATAACAAAGTGAAGTGGGTTTCTTTTTTAAATGTTTTTGTTCCTATATAACAAAACACTTAATGTACACTACCTCGGGAAATAGTGAGTTTTGTTTTCCCTCGAGTCTCAATGTTTCCCTCGACTTCGTCTCGGGAAACATTCAGACTCTTGGGAAAACAAAACTCACTATTTCCCTCGGGAGCATACATTAAGTGTATATTGTTTTCCCACTGATTATCTCTCGTTCTCCCAAACTCCCACGCGTGTTTCTATAACTGTGTAGAAACGACGGAAAATGTTTTATATTTCTTAGATATAAAATGATAACGCCCTTTTATATTATTCTATGACCTTTTTATAGGTGCCATGCAGTAAAATGAAGCATTGCAAAAATGGTGGAAAGACGATCATTGATCTTCGAGATGGCCCGAGCTCTGATCCTTACAGATGTGAATGCCCAAAAGGATTCAAAGGAGATACTTGTGAAATTAGTGAGTTTAAATTTTACTACATGTTGCTGCATTCACAACTGTGAGCCGTAAAGACGACCAAATACCTGAGGGTTTTTTAGGATTGAAATATTGTTGCATTTGAAGGAAAATATATCATTATGTTAGTTTTGGCTTATAATAAAAAAATACACTAATGTTTGTACAAAAAAGGACACATTATTTTAGATGTCTAAAGTCAATTTGACAGCAAAACGTTTTTTAGCAAACTCACAAGATGTTTTCAGTTTTCATGCGACGTAATACTCTTAAATTGTACATGACTCCATGCAGACTAAGCGAAAACCGCGCAATTAACGAATCGCGGTAAAACTGTTCTAAAGCTCCCTAACATCGTCTGATCGACCGTCTCGTACACTGCAACGTGTTAATTGTTTAAATACTTGCAATTAGGTGATTTGGATAGTTCATTGATATTGTCTGCTGAACCAACCTTACGAAAAAAGTTAATTGATTGGGTTGGATCAAGCAGAAAATGGACGATTTGTTGGCGGGCAACTAGAGACGGATGGTCTGCCTCTTCGTTTCACACTAATTGTGACCACAAGACGCCAACTTTAATTATTATTAAAGTTGGTCGATACATCTTCGGAGGTTATGCTAATTCATCGTGGGAAGGTGAGGCTATTGTAATTAGCACTCTATTGTGCATAAATTACTTGTTCATCGAGCGTTATTTGGTTTTCAATATTATAGTTCGAGTTTTAAAGGTCCGTAATGTAAACAAACCCTACATTTTGAACTATTGTTGTTCCCCAAACATGACAAGTTGCCTACAGATGTATTATTTCGCTATGATGATGAGCTAATGTAAATTAGGCGAAAATCGCACTTAAAACCATGGAATTATAAATGGGTCTGTTCAATCTTCGTACCCTGTCAGTGGAGAAAAATATTACTGATACGAGTTTTATTAGAACACTAGTAAAACTCACGTTTATTGGATAAAGTTGGCAATGCTATAGAAATTGAAAAACCTTTCCGGGAATACACGCCCAAACTCTTGATATAGGACGCTGTATGCATGAATGAAAACGACAAAATCTATATATATATTACAGGAAATGGAGGATGCAAACGAGCCCCGGGTTCGTTCATTTTCTCATTACGAAATAAAGAAAGTCTCCCGCCTTTCATATCGCAACTGAAGCAGGGAAGAAAAGGGTATGCAATTCACACCAGCTCAAGCGTTGGACCAGTGTTTGGAAATGGTCATGATATTTGGATATCGAACAACGCTGCCTCGAATTACGACTCTCAGACAAATTTTAACGTCGGCTATCAAGCTCCACCTGGCGTCAACGACACCAGAACCATACTGGCGGGAAGTTTCAATTTCTCTCCATCTGAAATTGAAGTATACTACCTATTGTAAGCTGATTAGATACTTAAATAGAACCATGAATTGCTAAGCATTGTAACATCGAAATCGAAGTTCTTATTGATATACCTATCTATAGTTTTAGACCTATAGTTTTATAGTTAAAGACCAGGGATGTTTTGTAGAATGACACTGATTAATACAGCTTACTTTACATGTTTGTATGGACTATTATAGTATGCAGCAAAATTTTACAGCATAAACAATCACAGGTCTAATTTGTCGACGCACGCCTTCGAATTTAGCCTGCGAATAACAGAATCTATATTTATACGCTTATTCCACGGTGGGGGGAAACGCGATAAATAGAACGCCATCTTGGATGGACTATGTCTCACATCTCGCCTCGATTTCGTGTGTCACGTACTGTCGTACTCGATTTTGGAGTCCTATTACTGCATGTTTTTTATTATTATTATTATTATGAAGGTTTATTAAAAACATATATTTTCGCATCGATAAGGTGAATTACAATATGTCTAACATATAGTTTATATATATAGTTAAAACAAATTATTACACAATAAAAATAGCTTCTAGATATAACAAAAGTCATATAGGATAAGAAGAATTGAAAATATCACACATTGCCGGAATAAAACTGTTCTTATACCGATCTGTCCGACATTTAGGGAGGTAATAATCTGATTATTTCTAAGGTTATAGTTCTGTGAAACCTCACGAGTGGTGGGTAACAAATGATGCAACAAGCGAGACCAAGGTTCCTGAATCTTTTTAAAAGTATTTACACATAAATCACGTCTCCTATCGTCCAAGCGAGGGCATTGTGCTAAATTTAAAGCATCATCGTAATGAAGCCCTGGATAAATTATACGTAGAGCTCTTTTCTGAACAAGTTCAACTTTATCTGATAAGTATTTCGGAAGATTACAATGCCACGTTGGACAGGCATACTCAAGAACTGAGCGTATCAAGGCAAAATAGATCGCAAGAAGATCAGACGGAGAGACACCACTACGACGCAAAATCCGTATGATATATTATCGTTTGGAAGCTTTCTTCACTAATACTTCTGTATTATCTTTCCATTTAAGTTGGTTGTTCATCGTTAAGCCCAACACATTAAACGAAGAAACTAGATCGAGATGTTGTCCATCAATACAGAGTCGAGGTAAATCTGGTTGGTTGTGAAGGAAGCTAATTATCATCTCCTTACATTTTTTACCATTCAGCTTCATATCATTCTGTTCTGCCCAAGATTGAAGTGCATCAAGGTCAGATTGAAGAGTTGAAACCTCGTTAATTGACAGGAGCTCCGAAATTGTGACATCATCGACAAATTTCCAATAATTTGTATTAGGTGACTTTAACTGCAAATCGTTAATCATTATTAAGAATAGGACGGGTCCCAATTTTGTTCCCTGAGGGACCCCCACATCAGCAAAAGCCCAATCAGAATTAAAGCCATCGATATTGACAGACTGGCGACGATTAGAAAGGATGGCGCAAATCCATGGGACCAGTGACTCTCTAACCCCAAGCGAGAGCAGTTTTCTAACCAAAATATTGTGGTTAATGCAATCAAATGCTTTGCTAAAATCCAGAAAGCAGATTCTAAGAAAATGGGACGAAGTGTCCAACGTTTTAAGCCAATTGTTGATCATATCAATAAGGCAGAAAGTCGTCGATGTTCTCTTTAGGCTTCCAAATTGCTGTGGGTCGATTTTATGTTTAATATCATCCAACATCCAATTAACGACGAAATCCTCAAGGATTTTTGATAAGTTTGCTGTGAGAGAGATCGGACGGAGCTCATCTTCACAGCATACAATCTGGGTCTTGAGAACCAGTGTAATAATAGCATCTTTCCACATCAAAGGAACCTCTCCAGTAGATAAGGATGTATTAAAAATGGTGGAAACAGGATCTGCCAGTTCGTATGCAAACTCCTTGAGAATACGGTTAGGGATACCATCAGGACCATGTGATTTAGAGGTGCTAACCCTTCGCAGTTTCTCACAAACCTCTTCAGGTGTGATGGTAGGTACAGGACAGGAGGCTGGAAGGTACGATGGCAATAAGGAAAGGTTAAGCGGTGGAAGGTCAGAACTTACACTAACAAAATGGTCATTCAACAACTGGGCTAGATCTTTGCCAGAAAGGGTCACACCGTCTTAAACAATATTGATGGCATTTGTAGATGGTTTCTTCACGATAACATTTTAATGGAGTTCCACCATTTTCTTGGATTACTAGATTTAAGGTTCTCTACTTTATTAGCGTAGTATGAACGTTTACACACTAGTATTTCATTTCTTACTTTCCGTCGATAATGGCGCCAGAGCTGCTGGTCTCCCGAGTAGAAAGCTCTCTGTCTCTCGACTATGGACTGTTTTAAAGCTGGAGTAATTCACGGCTTATCTGTACTATGGAGCTTAATTACTTTTGTTGGAAATTGCAAGTCAATTCCTGAAATAAGTTCATGGGTTAAAGAAGAGGCCAACTCTGAGGCAGTTGCAGTGTTTTCAACGTTTGCAAACCACTCGTGTGTTGAGCACCACCTGCCAAAAGCGTCACATGCCGACTTTGGAAAACAGCGCGTGCTCTTCTTGGTTGTATTTTTGCCGTAAGGTTTAGTGTTGTTCCAAGACTGCGAAAACCATTTAACAATACAATGGTCAGAGGAACCTAACGGTGCAACAACAACCGGATCATAAAAATATTGAGACAAATCAGTAATAATCAAATCCAATATATGGTCACCTCGTGTTGGAACTTGTACTATCTGTTTTAGGTTATGATGGATCAAAAGATCACGGACATCCAAATTATTGAGATCACCAAGGATAGCGACTCCCCCATGCAGTCCGAATGGGATAGCTTAACGAGATCTAATTTGTCTATAATAAAGGATACAAGATCCCTCTGTTCTTGTACAGCGGTGTCAGGCGGGTTGTATAAAACACAGCAAATAAGCCCATTATTAAGCCCGATAAGGGCGTAGAGAGATCCACATGCATTCAAAGGCCTCATTCTTTAGGTCATGTTTCCTTTTACATGGTATATTGGTAGAGACAAAGGCAGATACACCCCCACCTCGGCCGTAGGACCTGTCGTTTCGAAAGATGTGGTACCCATTTATGGATATTATTTGGTCATTAATTTCATCGGTAAGCAACGTC
The DNA here is from genome assembly GCF_004324835.1 of Dendronephthya gigantea. NCBI lineage: Eukaryota > Metazoa > Cnidaria > Anthozoa > Malacalcyonacea > Nephtheidae > Dendronephthya > Dendronephthya gigantea. The sequence goes on from NW_021163080.1 coordinate 45,516, forward strand.
TCAGTAATAGCAACAAATTCCAGCGACTGCATATTTAAGAGAACTGACAACTCGTCAATTTTAGGTAACAGTGAACGCGCGTTTATAAGATAGAAACTGGGTAACTTTACGGAAGGAGATGTTTCTTCACTTGATGTAACATGTATATTCAACAAATTATGGCTATTGACTTGCTGGTGATATCTTTGCTTTCGGGGAAAGGTAATTCGTACAGGGATATTTATACCATATTATACCATTTATACCATACCAAAAAAAAAAAAAAAAAAAAAAAAATTGAAGATTGTGCTCTGGCAAAAGACCCTAAACAAAGCTGGAAGCTAATTAACGAACTTCTGGGGAAAAATAATAGAGCGAACAATATTTCCCAGTTAAAAATAGACGCAAATATTATTTCTGACGACTGATAAAAATGGCAGAGTCCTTTAACGAACACTTCGTGAGTATTGGGGCTAAATTAGCCGCCGAAATTGAGAATAATTCCTTGGACCCAAGTTGGTCAGAAAATGTCAATTCCCAATCAGATATACAATTTAGATTTTCAGAAATTAATGTGCATGATGTATTCCTTCAGTTATATAGACTTAAAACATCAAAATCGACAGGCATTGATACTATTCCAGCAAGGGCACTCAAAATTTCAGCTGAAGTAATTAGCCCATCATTAACGTGGATATTTAACCTCTCGATTAGAACTGGAATCTATGTAGACGAATGGAAAAAAGCTTGGGTTCTACCGATTTTTAAATCTGAAGACAGACAAAAGTGCGAAAATTATCGCCCAATTTCAATTTTACCAATTATTAGCAAAATTTTTGAGCGTTCTGTTTTCAACCAATTGTATGAATTTTTGAGTGAGAACTCTTTGCTTTCTAAGTATCAATCTGGATTCCGCCCAAAGAATTCGACTTTGACTGCACTTATTCAAATGTGTGAAGCATGGTACGAAAATATAGATAATGGCGACTTGAATGGTGTAGTTTTTCTTGATATTAGGAAAGCTTTTGATTCAATTAATCACAATATCTTATTGCACAAAATGAAAGAACAATTTGGAGTTTCAAATATTGAATTGAAGTGGTTTGAATCTTATATTTCTGATAGGGAACAAGTATGTTTTGTCAACGGCACGATATCAACGCCAAAAAAGATAGTCTGTGGGGTTCCTCAGGGATCCATCTTAGGACCATTATTGTTTTTACTTTACATTAACGATCTCCCAGATTGTCTCGATAACACCACCCCGTGCTTATATGCTGATGATACGCAGATGTTTTCAACAGCAAAGGATTCAGCAGAACTTATCTCCAAGTTAAATAGCGATTTGAATAAAATCAGCCAGTGGCTAAAAAGTAACAAATTACAGCACCATTCAACCAAAACTAAATTTATGTACGTTGGATCAAAGGATAATCTTCTTAAGATCAATGATGATATTCCTGTAATGCTAAATAGCAAACCTATTCCCAGAGTATATTCAATCTCTTGTCTGGGCGTTACCCTTGATGAAACATTAAGTTGGGAAGAACACATTGAAACGATTTGCAAAAAAGTTGGGGCAGGTATAGGAACGTTAAAACGCGTCAAGCCCTATGTTCCTGGAAACATGTTGCAATCGATTTATAAAGCTTTGATACAACCCTATTTCGATTATTGCTCTCCCCTTTGGGATACCTGCAACAAGACATTGAAAGATAAGCTGCAAAAATTTCAAAATCGGGCAGCTCGAATAATAGCTGGCGCTAGCTATGAAATTAGGTCTACAGATATTCTTCGAGCACTTGACTGGGAAAATTTAGATTCCAGACGAAGTATGACCAAGGCAGCATTATTATAATAAATTTTGAATGATTATACCGCACCTAATTTGAAAGAATTATTCATCAGGAGGAATCTTTTGCAAAATAATTATGACCTCAGAAACTGTCACATTGATTTGGCTCTTCCAAAACCGAGACGAGAATTTCTGAAAAAAAGTTTTAAGTACAGTGGTGCTAAACTTTGGAATAATCTTTCGCAAGAAGCTAAGGAAGCGCAATCTATTTATTCTTTCAAAAATATTGTAAAGCAAATGAATTGTTAAATAGAATTAAGATTCAATCATGTATAGATCTTAGCATACGGCCGGATCACACCAACTCAATCTATTTTCTTTCTTATATATTTCTCTTTTGTAAATAGCTATGTAGATATATTATTATCTTTTGTAAATGTTCTATTGTGTTTTGGACGCCCCTTATGGAAACCAACTTTTGTTGATAAGGCTAGCGTCATTAAAGAAGGTTTTACATACATACATACACCATCAGAATTTACATCATCGAAAAAAGTTAATTTCTCATTAGATCGCGAACAAAATCTAGGTAGCTTAACCAGTCTTTCGAATTCCCCAACTTCGGCCGTTTTATCCTTGAAGGACGATCCTTCCAGAAACTCCCCCGAAAAGGAGACTGGTTTACCGCTTTACTTGATGTAACTTGTATATTTGACAGATTAGGCTTATTTGCTTGCTGATAATATCGTCGCTTTTGAGGTTTTCGGCGTGAGGTGATTCGTATACAGGAATACATTTGTTATCAGAATTTAAGTCAGCAGAAAGGTCGGCTTTCTTGTTACGACGCTAACGAGGCACAGGTAGTTTGACAGCTGGGGCGTACTGATTCAGGCCCTGATGTGTGATAGCAGCAGGTAATGTAGTTGATGGTAAAGCTGTAACCGTCGTGTGAATTATTCCAGGAGTAATTGGCCGTGTAGTTGGTAGTGTAGCCTCCCTGTGAGTTGTTCCAGGACGATAAATACCCAAATCTGACGCTGGCAAATGGTTTGATATTCGAGCTGGGGTGAACGTTTCTGGCACTGATGTGTGATAGTAGCTGGTATGGTTGGTGGTGTAGCTGTAACCATCGTGTGTAGGTTATTCCAGGAGAATAATCACCCACGCCTAACTCTAGTGAATTAGAACTGAGTTGATGTTGACTTTCATACACTTTTCAAATCAGGTCTCATATATATATATATATATATATATATATATATATATATATTATATATATATATATATTATATATATATATATATATATATATATATATATATATATATATATGAGAAAGTGCTCTGTTTCAAATACTAGTATTGCGCGACAAAACACACTTGCATGCAACGACGAAAAATAATTAAAAAAAGAACATAACAAAACCTAGGCGAATTTTCAACTCCGTCGCTCACGCAGGAGTAATAAGAAATACATGTACTTATTTCAAGATGACCTCATTAACATGCAATGAAGCTTGAAAGTGACTATTCATAATGAACGGGAAAGAGTAAAATGAGCGAATTTCTTTAAAACTTTTCTCTGAATTTTTTCTTCAGTATACATACTCCTCTTAAAACAATAACCCTTTTTCTGTAGCTTTAAAAGGTTTATTTCTCAATCAGGGCATACTACAGCTGCATAAACCACTACACTATACTTCTGCTCGTGAAACTCCGAGTAGCGATAACTAAATAAATTCATTTTAAGATATAATTTCATGTATATATTTACATGTCATAGTAAGGAGAACAATATTGATATTTATAAAGAAACCAAAATAAGCGATATGTTTTAAAGTCGCATAATTCTATTTATATATTTGCATATAATTATACTGACATAGACAAGATATAGATATAGCTTTCATCTCAGTAAAAGGAGTATTTTATTAGCGGCATTTTATGCGACCCATTAAACCTGGTCAATCTCTTTACTCTTCACGTTCTTTTAAAAATGTTCTCGCACAGAAATTTTCAAATATCGGCAGGCTGATAACACGGCGAAGGTGTAAATATATATACAAACCAATTATTTTATCAAAATATCTCAAAAGTGTATATACGTATTGGATGCAAAGTAACCCATTTCAAGCTTTCTTAGCATTTCGAACACACTTTACAAATTAACATTTCTCAAATTATAATTGCATTGGAAGTGGCAAGGAAAATTGCATAGTGTAGCGCGCCTTAAATAACCGGCCACTCAAGATCTCATAATTAAAGTAAAATGTTTAAATTTATGGACCAAGTATAGGAAAGAACTCAGACGTCCAGCTTGTTCTCTTGTTAATTATTAATCTCCACTGTTTAAATGCACTTCGCTGTTTTAATTAACGTCGTATGCCGATATCAAACTCTGTGTAGACAAAAGGTATATCGTGTTTCAAGTTAGCGCGCTTCCAGCTGCGCGCGGCTGTATTATTTGACTCAAAATTCGTGGATTTTTCCTGCTCGTGCGTTGTGCGTAAAAAAAATTTTAGTTACCAGCGGGATTTAAAAATTCACCTTCGGCACGTCTAGTAATGCAATTTTCATACAGATTGATCTTGTTTTATAGATCTGGACTTTGGGGTTTTTAAGTGACCTACTCGGGAAAGTGATAGGGAAACTGGAGCTAGCGCTGTTGCAATGCATTGTGACGTCTAGTTACTTCCATTTTTTAAATCTACATGATTTGGCGAAAATTTTGATACCGAATTTATACATATTCAAAGCGAATTAAGAGTGGACCAATGGCTCTATATTCTATATTCCGGGTTTTCAGTTTCTGGATTTTGGTTTTGCCTACCTCATTAATCCATTCCGTCGAAGGGATAGAGCATTAATACGAACAAAATACGCCTTTTCTACAGACTACAGTTCCTTCTTTTAATTACGAAGTAAGTAAGTATTAAAATTATAAATTTTTGATGATTGTCCATATTGAAAAGTTTAAAATATCTTTGTTCGGAGTTGTTCGGAGTTGTTCGGAGTTGATAATCACTCTGTGTCTTTATTTCAGCTTACAAAAGAGCGGCAGCAAAAGAACGGAGAAACCTATGGCTATGAATCTTCTTTTAGTCAACGTGTTTGCGGACGAAAACTCATTATTATTATTTATTAATGTGTTCATCAGCAAAACGCTGAGCCGGATGGCTTCAAAATTCGCTTTATGAATTCGCTTCGATCTCGACGCCATTTTTTTTATGGCCGCGCGGTATTGCTCTCAAAAGGGACTAGACTCTAGCTAGGGCAAACGTCCCAATTTGTACTACAAGAGTTTGATATTTAACGTTGCGAAAACAACTAATTTCATCTCTCTCGCAAGGTGTTGCAACGTCAGAAAGAGACGTTAATTGTTTCAATGCTGTATGAAATTAATAATAAACGTTTAAGAAACATTGTTATTATAACGTCGTTCAAACGTTATTAAAACAAAATTGATCCAATTTGCACTTTCAAATTTTTCTCAACGTCGGTTCAACGGTAGAGATCACGTTATTCCAATGAAGAATCCAAGCCATTAGACGCGCCCAACATTTGGTTAAGCGCATTATAGTTCTCGTGTGCACCATGCAGGCCTGAGACAACGATATTCATATATAGCGACTCTTCAATAAACCGTCGGTTGCGTCACTTACAATTACAATACGCGTTGTTTTCTTCTCGAAGAATATCACAGTTCGAGGGTTGATCTTAGTATAGCTATATAGTCAATATAGATAAAGACACATTTCTTAAGACAAATTTGGAACACTCCCAAAAAGCGATATTGTTATTGACGTTTCTCTAGAATGTATAGAAACTTTTTACTAAGAATGTTCGATATATGTACTGAATCCCAATGTGTTCATTGCATGCAAAACGTAGATAGATGAAGAAAAACTCATTCATCTTAAAAGAAGAATCCATAATTATTTTAGTTCACCCATGGAAGCTGGTCAGCAGCTGTTGCTTGTGCAGCCCATGAGTTAAGCTAGTCACGAATGAAAACAGTTTAACCACCAGGCAACAAAAAAACGGAGGTTTCTTAAAGCAATTAAGAGTTTAATTCCAGTTTGAAATAACGTTTCGTGGCAACCCGCCTTTTTAAATTTATATATATGTATATACAGTTCCCCAAACATATGCTTAGTTTAGTTTGCAAACGACACGGTCACAAACAACGGTGAAGCAATCTTAACGAATTTTATGTCATCCCTCCAGAAAATGAAACAATTTCTTAGAAAAGCATTTTTGTCGGTAAAGTTTGTATTCCTGGTTTTGTTGCCGATGGCTGTAAAAATGGAAGAATACTGCAGTCCCGAAGATGCAACAAGCATCGCCACTCCTTTTCGCATGTTATACAGAGGTAACGCGTTAAATTTTGATGTTTGATCGTTTGTAGAACTTAATCCCTAGAGAAGTTTAGAGAATATATTGCTATATTTCCGTAAAGGTATATATATTTTTACGAAAAACGAAATTGCATTAACAAGATAGCCGCCAAAGGCCGTTACGATCGCGATGTGGGACCGCGGAAGAGAAAAAGTGAATGTAGGCTCACTTCGTGTACAAGAGAGATTTTTAAGTCCTGTTATATTAAACTGCAGGAGAGCTGAACACGTTAAGGCCCATATGTCACGGCTTTAATTAAATTTTATTTCGTGTATATTAGTATATTTAGAAATGTCGATGAGGCAAAGAAATATTTTTGCGACATGCGGAAATGAAAACTGATAAATTTTATTCAATGGGCTGTTTGGCGGGATGAAAACACGTTGCTATAAATAGCTACGACAGATTGCAAAGCTTCCGAGACTTCACGAGAAATATCTTCTCTGTTTTAGGACAGGCAAAATAAACCGCCTTTAAGGTGGCTCCCTAGAGTTTTGTAAAAATTCTAGATAGGTTTGTGGTGGCGAATTAAGTGCCAATATTGCAGATTAAAGATCAATAATACTTTTGATTATATTGTGGAGTACGTTAGAGATGAGAAACTGTTGACGGATTAACTATGAAGGCCGTTGCTATGGAAACAATGAGGTTTCAACATGGCCGCTAATTATAATTTAATTGCAATTATTTCGTGAATCCTTCGGTGAATTTTTTTTATTTTTCACCGAATGCTTTGCAGGTCATTTAGTAAACGACCGGACAATTTTAAAAGAAAGTTATCGATAGGATTTTTTTTAATCGCGTAAAACCATATTTTCCCACTTTAAATTTTTTTGTATCGATAACTTTTTCTTAAAATTGTCCTGTGAATTACTAACCATCTGGAAGAATGTTCAGTGGAAAAAGAAGACATTTCACCGAAGGGTTTGTGAAATAATCGTAATTTAATGATAATTGGTGGCCATATTGAAACGTCATTGTTCCCATGGCAACAGCTTCTATAATTGGCCAATCAATATTTTCTTATTTCGAACATGGTACTCAATACGTTAAGGCTAATTTTAATCTATAGTTTACAATGTTGGTGCTTAATTCTGCATCATCAAAAATGCACTTAAAACTGGTTCTCGGCTATCCATGCTATTTAAAATAAGGCCATAAAAGGGACGAAATAGTTAAAATGATAGACATGGAACAACGATATCATATCGCGATTAGCTACAGCAATAGACAATGGTTTCGAATTAAGCTAAGCAAGATTTAAAGAACCATGCATATCTGGTTTATATTCTAATCATTATTATCACTCTCTTTATTTCCTCTTCACCTTTAATTGTGTGGTTGTTTAAAAGCCTTTACTGATAAGAAACTTTCTCTTATCAACAGCAGCTTCTATTGCGTCCTCTGGGTCAAAATAATTGTATTTAACAACCGCCTTTTGTATGAATTCTAGTTTCTTATGTACTGGATATTTTAGTTGTCTCACCCACGAAGGGCGCTCAAAATAGATATTTTCTAATTCTTGCTAGAGGCTTCTTTCTTGCTCCTGTTCGTGTCTGCGCGAAATATAAACACGACTAAAGAGCCTTGTTATCGAGCAGCATTGTTGTTTTATAAGCAGATGAGCATCTTCTGTGCATGGACACTTACGAAGAATTAATTCCTATTCAAAATCCTAAATTGATGTGATTCTTCCATTTATAGATGTCTGCCCCTTAACCAAAAACAAGCTGTTTGAATCCACGTATGGTTTGCAAAGCAGCTGCGCTCAGAAATGTTTGCAAGATCCATTCTGTGCTGGGTACAACTTCAATAAAAAGAAGGTGAAGCCAAACTGCCAGTTAACACACACGCTCGACCACCATTTTGGTGATTGCAACATAAATGACAAGGGCTGGATATTTTATCATCCTCTAGCCCCGAGGAAGGTAAATTTAACAACCTCAATTAGATAGATTTGCACTATCATTGTGTCTTCACGGACCGATATGTTCGCGGCATCGAATCACGAAGACTCGAACCAGCACTCAGTCTCAGAGACGACACAATGACCGGGATCTCGCCTAGTATATGTTTGTATATAATATCTTTCGTGCGGTGTTTATATGAGGGCAGGATGCTTTCAGCAGGCGGGATCTCGTTGTAGGCGGTCATTTTTTGTCATATAAACGCTCGATCTCGCTTGACCGGGACAATATTACGCTGACATTGCGTTATTTGATCAATGTCACTGAGCAATATGGTATTCCCGGGAGAAATGCCCGTCCGGGGTATTCCCGCGAGAAAACATCCCCTTTGAAAAACAATCATGTAAACGCGGGATGAAAAAGTATGATCAATTTCAATTATACAAAAATTAAATCAACCGAGGAATTTAAATTTAACCCTAGGATAGGCATTTTTATCCCTGCATGCATGGATTAGCGTTAACCTGCTTTTGAACAGCCTGCCCCAGGAGTTTTTAACCCAACAGTCTAAACGTAATTTGCTAGGCTTTAATATTCTTACTCAAGGCCGATCTACACGTATGCTGGCGTATGCATGTTTTCGAAAAAATGCGTGTAAAGATGTCACATTTTAAATTTCGTTAGAAACTGATGAACAAACAGAGTGGTGTCACTAATCTTTCTCATACGTGAGGATAAGAATCGACCTTCTAAATTTAAGTGGTGTTAAAATCTTTTGACGTAATTACCGAAAAGGTCTATTCGTATAGATCGGCCTTTAGAATTCGTTTTCCGCCCGGGGGCCGGTTGTTCAAAGCTAGGTTAGCGCTAACCCTGGGTTAAATTTTACCCAGTTGTTTTGGTTTATACGGTTCTTCACTGCTGTTCGTTTCAAGACTTTGCAAAATAAGACTTTCATTTATCCACAAACTATTTATGGGAAAACATGTTCAACTGTATAACCGAGCGATTAAAAATACTGATGTAACAATTTGAGTTAACCTAAGGTTAAGCTAACCGGTTTTTGAACAACCGCCCCCAGGTGTCCAAATCACGGAAATATAATTAATCCGGGGGAATTTGACACCATCGGTTATGCATTTTTTACCAGAAATTTCGGTCATTTAATTATATTCAAATGAAAATCATTAAATACAGTTTGGCTAATTTTTCATGTCCTGATCATGTGCGTGCCTTTTTTCAAAATTACAAAGGACACAAAACTCAGTGCAAAATCTTGCTTTAATTATCACCTTGGAACGTGCGACGTTTAAAACAAATTTACTAATTTTGCTAATTTACTATGTGTATACCCACTTTATATCAGCGAGGAAGGTTTCGCAGTTGACCCAGTGAGTTGACCTGTAATTTTTGAGCAAGCCTTTGAGCATGGAGATAAACCGCGTTAATTAATGTTCCATTTTATATGTATAGGTCCCGTGCAATAAAATGAAGCGATGCAAACATGGCGGTAAAACAATTATTGATCTTCGAAATGGACCTGGATCTAATCCATACAGATGCAAATGCCCAAAAGGAGTCAAAGGAGATCTTTGTGAAACCACAGGTGAAACTTGTAAGTATGGCTAATCAATTTACAAGGCAAGACAAATTAAATGCAAAGAATTACAGGAATTATTAATGTATTTTATATTCATATGTTCCCGTAACGTTAGAGTATATATATTTGCTTCATTCTTGTTTAGTCGCCCTAGCTCAATCAGTGATATTGTTTGAAGAACCAACTTTACAAGCAACGTTATCAGCGTGGATCCAAACAACCGGAAACTGGACAATCTGTTGGCGTGCAACTAGAGATGGATGGTCAGCCTCTACTTTCCATGGAAATTGTGATCACAAGAAGCCAACTGTGACCATTATTAAAACTGGTCAATATATCTTTGGAGGCTACGCTACAGAATCATGGGAAGGTAAACCAGACGAATCTAAACGCCTAACTATTTTTTGAGATTTTTCTTAGATTTAGACGTATATATACGGACTTGATTCCACGGGCGCTTTTTTTCGCGCGCAACATTATTCACAACAGAGTATATTAGGTCGCGTATATTTTAATTTTCAGCTGGAAAATGCTTATACACTGAACTGTTGTATTGGGTGAACTCAACTGTTAGAATTTTCTAAGAGGTGTAGTGAAATTTAAATCAATAATATGGAAATTTTGGTGTTTTATGCGCAATTAATATACCGCAAAATAAACATGACGAAATCTTCGGCAAAATATATATATTTTACGCTATTACAGGAAGAGAATGGAAACAAGCCCCAGGGTCTTTCATTTTCTCATTACGAAACAAAGAAAATCTCCAGCCTTTTATAGCTCAACTGAAGGACCAAAACACAGATCACGCAATTTACGCAGCCTCACATTATGGACCAACATTTGGACGTGGTCATGATATCTTCATATCAAACAACGCTGCTTCGAATGTCGCCTCCAACACACAATTTAATAACTTGAACTATCAAACTCCACCTGGCGTCAGCAACCCGCAGACCATCCTGGCAGGAACCAGCTACTTCACCCCATCCGAAATTGAAGTATTCTATATTTTGCAGAACTGATCTAAATATTTGAACAAAACTAGCTGGCCATCGCACATGTTACGTCCGGAATTGAAGTTAATATCAATTTAGTTTAATTTGAATAACGCATGCATATTAGTGAGAGGAGGGGTGACTGAAAAAATAGGTGCACATGATGAAGATATTTCACAAAGTAGAACACTCAGTCTGATTATATGCATGAGCCCCGTCTAAACTACACTTATTTCACTGGCATACGACACGGCTAAAATTGGTACACGTTCCCAATTTTATTCGTCTCAGACTCTATAATCTATAATAGTGTCGAAATATCTAATTAACTACGCACCAGCAAGTAAGAAATCTTACGCTCACAAGCATTCGACTACATTGAAAACAAATGGATTGAGGCATTTTTTACTACACTGGCGGTCTAAAAGAACTGCTCGAATGTTGCTATTATTGTATGTTACAGGAATCGTGACAATCTATCTTTTATTGTACACTAGCGGTCAAAAAGAACTGTTTAGATACAAATTCATAAAAAAGAAGCGAATATAGGAGAGAGCTTCGTGGGCATTTTGTATAATTCTCTTATTCCAAACAATATTTCAATAATGTAACGGAACCTGCCACACTTCCAAGATATTGTCAAAAAATGGTTTCAGGAAGAGGGAGTGACAGAAATGGATTGGCCTGCACAGTCAAAAGACCTTAACCCTATTGAAAATCTGTGGGACAATCTCAAGGAGATAGTGCAAGAAAGGAATTCATTCATAAAGCCTCCAGGATTTATGCGTTGCTGTAAAGGCTAGCTGTCCATAGGATGAATTTCTTTTAACCCTGAAGATTACCACCTTAACAGAAAGTATGCCACGTTGGTGTAAGGCCGTCAAATATTATAAGGCCATATAGGAGAGTCAACAAAATATTAATATTTCATATAGCTTAGCATGTAATCTAGTGTATATTTGCTCGTATATATTGTTAGAGGGACAGTTACGTTCATTTGAGAGCATTTTAACTTGTTTTGAGCAGTTCTTTTTGACCGCCAGTGTATTTTCCTATACAGTCTACATTTCTAGTCTCGATCTATTGTCCTGGGCGAGTTTGTTTAAAACCCATACAGTTATGATCTTTTTGATCGCTTGTTAAATATATTATATAAATATATAATTTATAATATAACAGTTATAGTACGCGCGTGTCGATTGGTCGAGAAGCGTGTTTCTATTTAACAATTAGACAACGAGTCCGAGTATTCGCTCATAGACAACGAAGGCGAGTATACACCCTGTACCTAGATATATTATTTTCTCGAAAATAATCGATACGCCGCAATTACACCGAAAAATAATTTAATTAATTCAATTTTATAAGGTCGAATTTTTCCCAAACGTTCACCATCACGAATAGACAATGGTTGAGTAGCCAATCAGAATGTAAGATTTGTAATAGACATGCAATAGTCGGGTGTATACTAAAACTGTATAGAAACACGGAAAATGTTCTCTATTTCTTAAATATTATACAGGAAAAAGCAATGGCTAATGCCCATGCATACGTATAATATATGGAGATCTTTAATATGTAGCTACGTTTCAAAACCATTAATTAGAAATTAAGAAATATTAACTTTTAGTTGTCCGCCATAATTTATAACTGCATTAAGTAACTTTCGTTTGTCATACTTCTCTTTGTGTAATCATAGACAATCCAGAAAACATGTCTTCTGGATTGTCTATGGTGTAATCAATCGACAGTCGAAAAGGTTAGATTACTTGCATTGGTATTGTGCATCTATAGCTGTGGGTGGGAATGTGGTTTGTAAAAAGTGCATGATTTGCCTGACCACTTTAAATAAATGCAAGTGCTAAATTGAAGTTGTTCGATATTATCATAGACAATCCAAAAGACAGGGACTGGAAACGCCGTTAAAAAACAATAGCGTCTCCAGTCCCTGTCTTTTGGATTGTCTATGATATTATGTACCGGACATAAAGAGGTAAGTGGTCATGGACGTTGGTTGGGCCTTTTTAATTGTTACTTGCATGCGCGAGTTTAAGACGATTTTAAACTGGTAACAAGCAAGCCTATGTTTGGCTAGACATAAATTTTGTTTCGAACAAAAGTATATGAGCAATTTAACTAACCAAAGGGTAGATATGTATATAAAGAGGGTTCACTCTGCGAAAATGCAACACTTAAAGATATGCCCACGCAATTAAAAGGCAAATTAACTATTCCAATTAAAAATTTTATATGCAGCAGATACTTTATGATACAAAGTGTCCCGAACAATCATTTCTGAACATCGTCTGATTATTTTTAACAGAAACTATACACAAAGAAGTACATAAAAATGAAAAATTATTTTTCATGCACGGGTTATAATGTTGTGACATAATTACCAAAAAGGTCTACTGCATCCTTCGCATGTGCACGTTACATGCATGGATAGAGAAATACTTTGATAATGTGATTCAGGTTCTTTGACATTCAACGTTTAGTTTCCTCTCGTTTTTCACTTCACGCCGGAAAAAGTCGCATATATCTTATATAATAGGGTAAATAAATGTAGAAATGAAACATATCTCAAATACATGTACTCATAATAACTAAAGATACTCACGACTTAATACAACGCGTATACCTATATGTAGTTACACTGATAATTTTTTTTATTGCATCCTGCACCGCCAACTTTTCGCAAGAAGGAGCAGGTAAAGACTGTGGCGATTATTGCTATTTTAAAATCATCGAGAAAAAAAAATTCAGATTTCAGACAGATCGAAATACATAACCAACATAACCCACAACGCAATGAGGAAGCATGCGTTGAAAGAAGATTCAACGTATTAACCGCTTTTGCAAGCGAGACTGATCATGGATAAGTTTCGGAAAGCTCAGACCTTTTCCTCAATTACATGCACTTACTTTTCTGTAGCGTCTCAGCTAGGGCAAGATGAACTATAAAAAGGCTCTAAATCATACCATAACTGATGTGGAATATTTTTTCTGACCCTGTACATATCTTTGTCTTGCGCTTATCAATATATATTATTATAGTTTTGGAGATTGCAGCGAAAAGTTTCTATTATAGCGTTTTATAGCGTAGTGTCTATTATGTTGTGTAGATTCCCCCTCGACAACAATACCGTAATGGTCTAGGGAGACCAAAATCTAGTGGTTAATGTCGACAATTTTTAGAAACATAGAATAGACGTATCAACGGAGTACAAGTACAATAATTAAGGCTGTTTTCCACTTCCACCGTATCGTAGCGAAACGTAGCGTATCTCATTGTTTTTTAAAAAGTCATTAGTTCTGGTCGAATACTTCGGAAACAAAGAAATACGCTACGTTACGTTACGATACGGTTGAAGTGGAAAACAGGCCTTAGGGAAAGGCAACACGCTCGGAAACTGGGGGATTCACATTTATGAAAATTCTAATATAAACTGGACAACCCAGTCTCTTCCTAAAATTGACTGTATATACTAATTGTGTTCTGCTGGGCAAATTGACTGTGAGAATCAATTTCAAGGACGCTTTACAATCTACCAGGCCTGGTTACGCTGGATTTATTTCACGCAAATATTTCGCAATTTTGCTCGTTCTCTGCAGCCATATTTCAGTAAAATTTGCATATCGAAGCGTCGGTGTTTGAAAATCATATATTAAACATGCAAATAGGCAATGACAAAGGTATGTGGGACTAGTTGTAAATGATATTGATTCCTTGGGATAAAAGCATTATGTCTATATATTCGTATAAAATCGCTCTGAGATTATGAAAATGTGGCATTTCTGGGGGGCTACATTTTGCTCAGCCCCCCATTTTATACATAAAATATTAAAGACAGAGTAAATTTATTTCACATTTTAGGCCCTGTTCACAAGGTACCTTATTAGCCGGTCACGACAACTTCGTTTGCCGTTATTAAGCAAATGTATTATTGTAAATTTATATGTGTAATGTGTGAGGCCTAATTGTGGGCCTCAATTTAATACTGTAAGACAAATTAAACTAATGAGAAGACATCTCTGAATATTTGAATAAATAAAGTTATTTAAAAATTTTATGACTTAAACATTTTATGCACTGTACAGTTTGTACTCAGTCTTCGACTACATTATTTACACTTTTACTGCCTGTACTAATTACTGTATTATATATTAATTGATATGTATTATATATTGATATCGATATATAATGCAGTAATTAGTACAGACAGTAGAAGCTGACCGCACGCGTAAACAATGTAGTCGAAGACTGTGTACAAAGTACTACAAACAGATTTCTGGGCAACCTATGGTTGTACAGTATGCTTCTTACACATGTGGAGGGGCATAATGCAAACAATTTAAACTGTATGGTACTTTTTGTTTGACAGTTAAGTGAGTTAACTAATTTACATGTATCCAAAGCTCACCTATCAACACACAAGACAGTCATTTCTGGCATGAATGCTTGATAAATAATTTTTGTGTTAACTATTATTATTATGTCATTATATTATTCTCATAACTATTTTAAAATTTTCTTCTGCACAGCTGCATGAGGAACTTATTTATAGTCTATATAGGTATTTGCACCATAGTGTATAGCATATTTTATAACTGCATGAATGCTTAATTATTTTAGAAGAATTTATCCATCAAAAAGCATTAACCAACCTGTGAAATATAATTGTATTTTTTAAAGTGATTTAAAGCTGCTTCAATGGTTAACCCTTTTAGTGATGTGATATTTGCTTCATGACATTAATAAACAGGCTTACATTTCAACTCAAATTTTTTATGTAAGCATGACAAAATTTCACTGCATGAGTTTACTTCTTTGAATAATCACCTATTCTGATTTAGTTATGATTTAATAAGCATACAGGTATTGTATCTACTACTTTAGTACTTATGACAATGTTAGCCAAAAAGAAGCAAAATATTTTGTTGATAATCCATAATGAAATCTTACTGATCAATATTTAATTTGTAAACATTCCCATCTGTTCCCTCCCAAGGAGATTTTGTACCCTGTATATAATGTAGTGTAGTCTATATCTAAACGACATTGTGAAATTCATAAGCAATTAATGAACTTACACATAAAAACTATTATTTTGGCAAATTTATGGGAATTTGGATCACATGAATACCTCTGTAAATGTTACAAACTACATGTATAGGGAGTGATTTGATTTCATACACATGAGTACCAGCAGTAATTGTAATAAGCCTGATAATCTGATGAAGAGTACTTATCTAATAGGGTATAAATTACAGCCAACATTCTCATTCGTGTAGTGTACATGACTATAATATTCCATTTTGTGCCTATCCAGTGACTGCTTATGTTGTAAATAATACTTCTTAATTTACAATGACCCAGTCTTTTAATTGCCTTTGTTTTTCCTCAATATTATTACTAGATGATGAAAAACAAGTTGTGAGTGCCACATCAGAAAAGTTTGTATGTTGTCACGTTTTAGTAAATTCAAAATATTTTGTTGTGTGGAAAAGTTTTAATATCTCATTTTTATATATCAAAATAATATACCCTAGTGTGATACAGTATGTTTTTAACAGTATGAAGGATATGTGATCAAGCAGTAAATATAGTAATATTTTTATTATTTTGTTATTATCTTCATGATGGGTTTGTATCATTAGTCACTGTAAATACTTGTACATATCTGACAGAAGTTGACAGCCTGAGAACAAAGCTGATCATTGACTTAAGGCCAGGGCCGTAGCTAGACCGCTTAACTGGAGGGCGTATATTCATATATTCATGTTTATCTACCCCAGAAACAATAGCGTACAAAAGAAATCAGTCGGGCATAAGATGAATTTATGAATATACACCCCCCAATTTAAGCTTCTAGCTACGGCCCTGCTTAAGGCTGGCTTGCATTATCACAGTTTCTGCAGGTAAGCACAGTTTCTGTGATCAAAGTACACTTTGATCCATGTATTTGACAATGTGAACACCTTCAAAGAGGGCAGTTGCTTTGAAGCTCTGTGATTCTGTGAACACAGACTTCTCACAGAGGCTAATTGATCACAGAAACATTGACAGTGCAAATCGGCCTTTACTTCGTGTTACATTGCAACCATATCTTCCACCCATTCATTTTATTCATTCCTGATTCTAGTCTGCGCTCTTCTCCCGAACTTAGGTAATTTCTATTTATGCTCACATTAAAATTGTCATTTTAAGCATCATTGATCGTATGTGTTTTTTAGACTACATCTCGTAAGAAAGTGTGCCAGAGTTGTTCAGCTGAGGTGGGCAATGCTTGTAAGCGTTGTTCAAACTGTGGTGAAGTTTTCCCGAAGCGCCTCTGTAACATTTCACTCCCTAAACATACAAGCACCACCAGTCAAAAAGAGCTTCTTATGAGGAGGGTTTGTATACAATACATATATATATATATATATATATATATATATATATATATATATATATATATATAATATATATATAGGTCAGGTATATATATAACGAGGTCAGGTAACTGAAAAAAGCCTATAATCAGGGATGCCGTAAAATGACGTAAATTGATGCCGCGACGATGCGAATCTGGTATGGCGAAAACAGGGCCGTAAGGTAACAATTGAACAACTAGCACCAGTTTTTGATGCTGATGCTGTTGTGCAATGTCGGCCAATTTAAGCGTGAGTAAAGACCCACACACACTGGACGCGATTGGCCAACGCGACGCGAGTTTTCTACTCAGTGTTAAAAACTGAGAAATTCCTACAGATCGCGTCGCGTTGGCGGATCGCGTTCGGTGTGTGTCGGCCTTAAGGCTTTGTGGCTCCAATGTAAACAGCAACGCAATTTTTATTGTACAGGCGTTGACACTTCACCAGAACCACGGATACCACGTAGTTGTCATGTATTGCCATCCATCTTCAACTGGTGGAAAGACTATGTGGGATTTTGCATCTACTCCTGGTTTTGGAGCAGACTTTATATCAGAGAAAAGTAAAACTGGAAAAGCAGCCCGGGAGTTGTTCAAACACGGTATGAAATCACTGTTTTCTAGACAGCGTGTCGAAGGCTCGTCGTCTGACCGTGAAACGCCTCAAACAAGTCGAAGCACGTCATCCACTGGCAAAAGCCCACCAATGCCTACGTCGTCTCCACCTACAACTCCCACCGAATCAATGTCAATTGCATCGTCTTCCGAAACATCATCCACAACCTGCATCTCAAAGGCTGGCGAAACCTCATCAAGCTCTCGTACAATTGTAACTCCTTCCTCGCCGTTGTCTTCAAAGTCTCTCACAAAATCCACCAGACCACCAAATGAGGCAACCAGACAACCAAATCAATCAACCAGACCACCCAACCAAACATCAAAACCATTAGATGAAACATCTGACTTACCAAATCAATCAACCCGGCCAATAACTCATACAACCAGACCGCCAAATCTAGTAGCGAAACCGTCTTCAACAACATTGAAAAGTTTATTTTCTGCAGGTAATATAAATCTTTGTTTTGCAACCTTGCTTATATAATTTATTACCTAGCTTGTTATATAATCTCAAAAGAGTTCACGATATTACCTATATATATATATATATATATATATATATATATATATATATATATATATATATATATATATATATATATATATATACACCCGTTTGCAAAAACGTTGGCCGCAGATAGATATATAGATAGATACTCGAAATCTACTTAGAATTGCGTATGTTGTGTAATATGATTGAAATCCCATGCAAATGTAATCATATGCAATTCTAATTAGACTTCGAGTATCTATATCTATCTATCTATCTGCGGCCAACGTTTTTGCAAACGGGTGTATATATATACATTTGTTTCTTTTCAGGTACGGTTGTGTCCTTGACTGACAATAAAGGCACATTTTGCGGTGAGGCATGTGTAACAGGTTTTAAGAGGGTGCACAATGTTGCAGTCCCACCAGGCCATTTGTCAGTTGTAATAACATCTTTGGTGGAAGGGATGGTTATCCCCCCTCCGTGTCCTAGTTCTTTTGATACCAGCAAGGTTGAAGTTGGCGAATTTCATGCTTGGCCACTATTGAGAATGCATTCCAAGCCTTAACCTTTATATTATTTGATTTTGTATTCCAAATTTAATAAACTTAGCTATTATATATCTCAAACAACTGTGAAAAAAAACTATTTCGGGGTGGCCCACAAGCAGAACGTTATAAAATGTGTAATTTCTTAACTTATATACAATTGGGGAATGTTGTGACAATATATATGAGATGCGAAAAGTACTTACGTACGCCTTCATCTATGCACGCTTATAACACTAGCTATAACCACGTGGAAGTTGAATTGGAAGTATATATATAGACGTTCCAAGGATGCAACGTGATAATGGTTTTAAAATGCATATAAAGTATAAAATAACCACGACTCATACATTGTGTTTTTTCCTTCTATATATTATAGAACAATGCTACTCCTGTTTTAAATTATTACATAAACCATATGACATGGTTTTTATTTATATAGTTTATGTTTAATGTATAAGTTCCTGAATAAGCGATGTTGAAATTCCTGTTCAACTTTGTTTCGGCAGATAATTTGCGAAAACTCCATAAAAACATAATTTTTAAAAGCTATGAAACAACAATTTCAATATAACAATTTTTTTATATTTCAAAACAACAATTTTTTATATTTATCGTCTATGCTACTGCTTCTATACATAATCTTAACTTTTTATATCGATAAACAAAATGAAAATAAAACTAAAATAAACTGTGCATGGTTGAAGGAAATGTCAGCTATCTGCATGAGTGACTTTCCAGTTGGTTCAATTCCAACTCACAGTTCTATAATTGAATTCTATTATTGTTGTTATAATAAATTATTATTATTAAAAAAATATACCAAAATAACGTTATAGGTTAAAAAGAATGAGGAAAAAGGATATTTTTGATTATTTTTCGTTACTTTAGCAAAAGGAAGAATTTGGTTACTTTGGTATTACAACCATGCATATAGACATAGGAGTTTAATGAAGACTGTTTTACAAGAATATGCCAGCAATTTCTCGTGAATATCTAAAATTTTCTTACATAATACCATGATTACCTCGTTTTTTACTTTTGTTCGCTAAAGACAATTTAGTCCCTATATCCCGCAAACATATGAAATTAATGTAATTTTCCCGAAGTTTCCCGAAATTTGACATTGTTTCGAAAAAACAATTTGTAACAAGAAATTTTTTATTTGAACTTTGACTAATTTTAATTTGACTATGTGTACGGACTGATTTAAAATTTATTATTAATATCTTAACTTTTAAGGACAATACCCTAACAACAATAGACGAAATCTGTGAGATCTCAGACTGTCTTGATTTTCCGGCATGAGATCGTTTTTTACACAAATATACGTGAGTCTCACGCCTAATCCGTGAGACTTGGCAACTATGTTAACTTGCCAATATTGGTATTACAAACTATATAGGTAATACCATAGTGAGTGCATAATTAGTGATTAAAGTTTCGATACCTTTTAACGAAAAAAAAGGTGATTCGGGTGTTCAACAAAAACGTGCGGTATCAAGCTATATTATGGATTGCAATGATTAATTTAAAATTTTCGTGTTACTTTTATCATATAGAAAGATCATTATTTCACATCGCCAAAATTAAAAACAAATGGGACATACATATATAAGGATCCTCACGTCCATAGCCAATCCAAAAGGATCAAAAGAAATAAAAATTTGAAAAAGTCGAGGTGATTCGGGTGTTAAAAACATGCCGCTTCAAAATGCTATAAGTTCCTTCCCATAAAAAATATCATGTGTTGCTTTCGTAATTGAGTTTTTAGTACTTTCTTTATATATCGCAAAGTGAACATTAAAGCGAAATTTTATAGTTAGTATCCAAAACCGTTAAATAAAACATATATACTCAGTCAATACAAAATCACTTACACTACACCTGAACATTACATCGGTATTTAGAAAGGAGAAATTTAAGAATAACCCTTCAATTTTGAACAAGTTTACGTTTTGTGGTTCTCGTGATCCAATAAAAAGGTTAACAATACTGAAACATAGATAATGGAATCAATGTAAATAATAGTAAACATCAAAATTACAACAACTAACCTACCAAATATAGTTAGTGTCACCATAATCCTAATACCCTAACCCTAACCCTAGAGCCTTGACCAGTATGAAAGACGAACAACGTGCTCACTAGTTGAAGTTACGTAGAAGTTCAACGAAGAATCTTTAATACACGTAGCGTAATGTTACTGTAAGATCGATTTTGTTCTGTGCAATTAGCCTAGCTTTCTCACGATGACGAATATGCCGCCATTTTTGGGGTTCTTTATAGCAACCGTGAGTGTATGGCTTCGTAACGACGACTGTCTTTAATTTTAGGCTGGAGTTATTCTTCAAATGGTCTGTTGATTTTAAAAAAAATGCTTTTCATGTTGGTATTATTTTTTAAACACATTTGAGAAAATTGAAAGTACCCCAAAAACGTCATCGTGAAGGCTAATAATCAAATCTAGAAAAAGTTTCCTAAGGAATACTTGACAAGAAAATTTTGTTGAGAAACGTTTTCTCGAAAACTTTTTATTATTTTGAGAAAATTTCTCTAGAGACTCTATGATTCTTATTTCATGCAAAACATGTTCTATTTCCTTAGGCCATAAGTATGATCAATGAAGAATGAAATATTTTTAAAATCTCTGCATTTGAAGTTTAGCCTAATTTCTATTGCAGAATTTCTTCAAATTTCTAATTTCTAAATTTTAGTAAAATTTTAATGAAACGATCTTGCTGCTTCCTTTTTCAGAATCTGAATTTATTATGTAGGTAAACTCGTTTGAAGGTCATGGCAACTTTCAAAATATACGGTATACGAAAATTATACTACAAACAAATGTGCTTGTTTATCCGATATTTCTCAGCGAACCTTTCAGAAGTACACTACAGCTCATTAACTATATACTTTTGCCAGGTTTATGCAAGAATGTGTTCCTTTCGCTCGTCACGAGGAAGGACGAAATGCAATACATATAACAGATATATACAAAAACAATTGTTATATAGGTGCTGTATATTTTAAATGTGATTGGTTCATTCGTAGTCACATGACTTTAAATAAATGTAATGTTTCCCAAACAAGTGAAAAATTGGTGCCCGCATATTGTCATAACATTTTGAAATGAAATTGTCGTGTAAGATGTATGTTTTTGTTCCTATATAACAAAACACTTAATGTTCGCTACACCTCGGGAAATAGTGAGTTTTGTTTTCCCTCGAGTCTAAATGTTTCCCTCGACATTCAGACTCTTGGGAAAACAAAACTCGTTATTTCCCTCCGGAGCATACATTAAGTGTATATTGTATTAGGTTTATGAAGGAGTATATTGCGAGACTATCGATTGATGGACGCCTAAAAAATCTTTCCTACAAGTGACTGCACTGCACGTAAAGTCTGTAATTTTTTTAAAAAAATGTTCTACTGATTTAAGTCATCATCACAAAACAACGATACTGCATTCCTAATATTAAATGACGCTTAATTACAGAACTGCGAGTTGGAATTGAACCAACTGGAAAGTCAAACAGACAGCTTGACATTTCGTTCTACCAGACACAGTTTGGCATTTATTGGTTGGAGTCTATATAGAAACTTTTTCTTGTCGGTCTGTTAAGATCTGGGATCATGATCCTGATCTGAACACCCCCAAGTTCTTTTATACATCGCTTTGGTTCATAACTGCAAGAGCTTTGGCAACTAAGAAAATAGCAAAAATGAAATGCTTTTAATTCTTCTAAGAGAAAAAGGAATTGTCATATATAGATGTTGTACAAATTTAGAGTTTTATTACTATTTATTTTTCGTATAATATATGATATTATGAATAAGGTATCTGAACTTCAATTTCAAAAACTCTTTAAAACTAAAATTATTCTAATTCATTATTGTCGTCACTTGACCAATCTTCTTCACTTTCATTGTAATATTCATCATCATCATCATCATCGCATTTATCATCAATTTCTTCCAGGCATGCCAGAGAAGTATCTAGATGTCGAAAATATTTCAAACCAACTGCAATCTGGCTTTTGGCAAAAGCTATTCCTTTGTTAGTAATAGCAAGTTGACCCTGCAATGTCTCGATTCTTTCGCAACGCAAGGAATAACACTTCCTATCACCCAATAAGTTCTACAACAACAGAAAATGTAAAATACGAAAAAAATTGGAGACTAACACTAAACCTCAGAAGACTACATGCCATTATGGTGCACACATATTAATACATTGTTATACCTCATTTTCATTTTGATATTTGTCATCAGGTTCATTGACGTCGTGAATAAAAGCTAAAAATACAAATTCAGGTGAAAACAGTGCTTTGCAAAGACCATTGGAAAAAAAATCAATGAAGGAATCAAAAATAGATTTCTAGCAATTTCTAGCAAGTTTATTGTCAAGATTTATACAATAACAGCTATTGCAAAAGTTCGGAAAATATCTGATAATTATACCTATCCGCTCATTAATGACTGCTTTTCTTTGATGAAGGTTGTCCAAAATATTCTTTAAATAGAACACGAGGAAGTTCTTCATTTCTTTTCTTATTTGATCCTCTTCTTCTTTTAGCCTTTGAACCAGCATGAACTTTTCTACTACTTGTGCTTTGTAGCGTACAGGAAGACCTATAGTATAGCAAAAAGTCTAAATCAATTTATATAGAGATTAAGAAAAAATTCTATTCTTTCGATAAAAATGTAGCCATGATACACTAGTAAATTCGCTATACTTTTCGTAGTTGCTGGTTCCTCACTAAACGACCAAAGAAAATCTCCCGCAAGAATAGCTTCAGCACTTGTTGCAGGCAGTTTCAGAAGGCTGTTAACTGAGTTTAACTCTTCTACTGTGGACGCTATTTCTGTTTTTTCCCTTGAGCATTTTGCTCGCATAGATGATCTCCTTTTACTAGAATCTAAAAGAAAGCCTTTATTTAACCAAATAAAATAAAGTACGCGGACCTAGTTATTAACTCCTAACGATGTGAGTGACCGAGATAAACATATTATATTAAAGTAACAATAAAATTGTTATATACACCAACCAGCAAGCGCCGAAATCTCCTTCATCCGCCTCGTAATGGAAAAGTACAGCATCTCCAATTTTCTCTGCAACCTGGACAATGTTACTTTCGCAAGTTCAACCTTCCCCCGAGCTAGAAGCTCCTCCTCTGTTACAGTGGAATTCAAAAGCTCGGACGACAAAACACGCAATCTTTCCATGTTCTTATTCAACTGCTTTGTTTTATCTGCAGCAAGTTGGTGAAATTCTTTATCCCCGATTAAAATCCGCGTCTGGTCATCGTTCCTACTTACAAACGTATTTAGTTGTTGAGCATTTTGTACCACATGATGTAAAAGGTAGAATTCTCCTAAATCCCCAACGTCAACATTTTTTCCTGCTTTTTGTTCTAAAGACGTGAAATCCATAAAGTATATACATTTTATCAATTCGTACGGTACAGTATATAATTTAACACGATCAATCATTAGTCGTACCAGTAGCAAACTGCTGAACATCTCTTTTCCATGACACAACTGAGGCATCCAAATCAGCGTCTGATAAATTAATCTCACGTGCATACGTAGCAAGTTCCGTTTTCGCATCGGCGAGTTTCTTTTCCGTCTACAGAAAGGCATTGAAAGAAAGACTAAACGAATGCTGAAAAGAACAACGCATAAGCTCAAGTATGCAACGAGCACGTTTTACACCACCTCGCATTTAAAGCGAAAATATATACTGTAATTAACCTTTTTCAGGCGAAGAACCAACAGCTTAGGTAGATTACAAATTTTTCGCTTATTCCAACTCAATAGATGCTCAGTGATGCAATCCTCGCGACCTGTAAAAGGAATGTATGGAATGTCAATGTTATACCGTTCATCTCCATTAAGATGCAGTGATGCACAATTATATACTATATTAACCTGATGCTATCATATTCTTGGTGGTGGATCCAAGTCTGGAGAGATAGCTGTTGATTTGTTCAACTTCCTCCCCAGGAGTTGCAGCAGCACCTTCTTGCCATCTTCCACTCCAAATAACCTATGTTAAATGCAATGAAAATTTGCTACACATTATGTCATGCCCCAAAATTTATATTGACGTTCTGTCCAAAAAAACTCTTGCCAAATTGAAAGAGAAATTTTTAAACGTTTCAAACCAATACAAAGACCAGAACGAATAATTTAGACCTAGTAAAAATACCTGACAGTTCCAACTGTGCGATTTTCCATGCATGAGTGACAAGGCTGGTTTTGTATCAGTTAATGCCATCTTGTTTTGCTCTGAAGTGACTCGCTTAGCCCATGGCCAGTACTTACATATCACATCTTCCCACAAGAACCTAACATTGTTTGGATGAACAAAGTTTAAATGTAGATAGTGAGCATAACCATAAACTTCTCCTCTAAACATATTCAAGGCGGCTTGACAAACAGAATGTCTGCAGCCAGCCACTACCAATCCAGTTTCATCTTGGTTCTTCTTCGCTTTCGACACAGCTTTTGCAGCTTTCCAATGCGTATCACCACAAGAACTATCTTCTTTCTAAACAAAAAAAGATTCCACCTAAATTTACCTATGTGAAGAACGAAAAAGAACAAAAATATCGGCCAACGACCAGTATTTTATACTGTAACCTTACCATATCTTTCTTCGTGATTTTGGAATTCAAGCTTCTTATGTGAGAATCTACTTTCGCATTTTCGACAATCAGATGGTCATTGTAATAAGAAGGACTTGTACCCCTAAATATTCAAATTTCCTGGGTGACATATAGCCAGTTAGTTTTATAATGTACGTAGTCTTACAAATGTCATGTTAGGAAAATATAAATCACACAAGTACATGAACTATTAGGGTGTGGTACCTTGATACTTTATCATATCTATAAACCTTGTGGTTGCCATCAATATGACAAGAGTGTTGGTCAACACTGCATGGTGGGCATTTTCTCCAATCCTGAAGTTGTAGCGAAGCCAGTTCAAATTGACAATAGCACCACTCTGCAAAGGCCTTCCGAAATGTTGCTGCAGTTATCACATCTGCCTTTAATACAAAGAAAAAAGACATTTGTATGCTCTGACCCTACTGAGTGCTAATTAAATACCATCCAACATATTTTATATGTACCCCATTGAATTTGTATGCACATGATTATCATCTTTTAGTGTGATCAGGCTATTTCTAATACATTCATAACTGCCATTATATACAGCACTCACCCTTTTTTTGGAACGAGACATGTCTTCCAAGCTTCTTATAAAAGCAGTTTGTGAGGAGCCTGGCATTTGCTTCCGGAAGGCATCCCAAAGAAGGAACAGCTCTTGATGAAACAAGTAGTTTACATTGGCAGGACTTCCTGGCCAAAAACCACTTTGAACTATACAGTCAAACGAAATTGGTGACCATTGCCAAGGACATGATGAACAGTGTATGTTAAACCAATTGAGGTCAAAACGACCTTAAATATGAAAAAAATCCATTAACTTTAACCGTTTACTTATACTCAATCTTAGCATATACTGTTAATGATTGACTGTGAATGTATAATTACATTATATTAATTATCTTAATATACACTCTACTGTATACTATAAACATCAGCACAGAAATAAAAAAAATAACAAAAAGAATTGGCACTAACATGTACGGCATTATTTTGTAATAAACTTATGACTAGGTTCAATTTTTGATAGCGTTAAAATACAATACCTTCAGATGTGATGAGTATAACTTTTGAGCTGTTCAATGTTTTCAAAGTAGATTCCCCGCACACCAAGCAAGATGTTGGGTAAAGAAGAGGACATGCACGACCTTAAATATAGTAAGAAAATTACAGCTTATCCCTTAGGTCCTTCCATTATAAATAAAAGCCTCTGAATTCCAAACTTCTCATTCAAATTTGGAAGTGCAGATTCCTGTATACCTCATATCCTTTTAAGTTATTTTATAGACAGTTGCTTGTAAACAGTTTGCAACCATATTGCACGGTACATTGCCTTTAAAAAATTATTAATTGAAAATAATTATTGACACATACCAACAGGAACAAGCTTTCCATCATCAGTTATTGACTCAGTTGGAAGAATGTATTGAAAATACCCATTAATCCAAACTTCACGATCATGAAGCGGCTGACACTGATGTACTTCTTCATCACAGTTGACACATAAATATTGAAAAACACCACACTGCTTACACCTCAATTGTGCATCATTGGGGCAATCAATTTTAGAGCAATGTAATGAGGAAGTGGGAGGGGCAAATGAACACAAAACACTGTGAAATATGGCTCCTCTAGCATTCTCCCAGTTTTCCTCAAGATTGTTTATTCGTTTTTGCCACACAGTGGTATTATCATTCATTTCACCAACAGCTTCCTCACACTGTTCAATGATTGCATCAAGGTCTATAAAATAATACATATACCATTTACAATTAATTCCAGTTGAAATGTTATTGTAGGTCACATACTGTTACTGTACAGTACCTTCAAACATGGAACACTCTAGGTTATTTAAGATGGTAGATCCAAAATTAATTTTACCTGTACCTTGCTCAAAAGTTTCAGAATGTTCATCTACTTTGTCAGTTAAGAGATCAACAGGTTCGTTCAATCTTGTGTATTCCACTATTTAGTTATAAAAGCTATACATTAAAGTGATTTAAAACTTGCATGCTTGTCTATTTAAATAAAATCGCAACTATATTACCTAGGAAAATTAATATCTTAAGGTAGACCACAAAAACCCATTAAACCACATCCTACAATCGCATACCCACATTATGTTTATACATAGGCTAATTTGTAATGATATTTCTAACCTCACTCTCTAGTTCCAATATGCTTTAATAACTTAAGGTAATAGTGAGATTAGCCATATATATGTTTATTTATTATTTATTTAAGGCAATACCACCCTAACCCACTGTAATTTTATAACTGATTTGAGGCTGATTTTAGTATAATGATTTGACTGTAGTGCAAGACTAATTATGGTAGTTGTAGTCCAAAACTAAACAGTAAAACCATTATACTTGTAAAATAAAATTCATACATCATTTTATTGGGCGAATATTTGGACGTATTTACAGCCTGGATTCCAGCAAAGCAGATGCAACATGCAGGCTTGGAAAAGGTTATCAAAAATTTGTATGGTTCGATCTACCTTCTAATATGAGAATATACAGTTAGAATATATAACTGCATAACACATGAACTGTGATTGAAGTGTTTACCTGACTCTGGATTGCTTTCGTTCACAGAGTCTGTCTCGACAAATCCTTCCTTGTTTGCAGTGATATTGCTGCCTATTAATAAGTGGTGTAAAACAGTAAAAGTCAAAGCTTAAATAACCTACAAAACTCCACAACACAAAAACTTTATTGACATTTCCACGTTTACCTCGTCTTGCCCAACTAGATTGCGACAATCGTCTTGGGTTGTGATATATTCGCTGGCCAGATTCGTCTCTTCTCAGCACGATGTCAATATCTTTATTTTTACTTGAGTGGTCAGGTCGAGTCTTTCTACTTTTAGAAGACTCTGCACCTGTAATGGTGTTAATTTCATCAATTATCGAGTCTAGATGTTCATCTTCATTCTTTTTGCGTTTTCCAGCAGATTTACGAGACATGATAGCATAAAAATTAGGCGATATTCAAAGAATACAACATACTGTAAGAAATGCAATGTTGTGTTTAGTTAATTAACCTGCGAACAGGCGATTAGCGAACAGGCAGCGTAACCAGGCCTGGTAGATTGTAAAGCGTCCTTGAAATTGATTCTCACAGTCAATTTGCCCAGCAGAACACAATTAGTATATACAGTCAATTTTAGGAAGAGACTGGGTTGAACTGGAAGCACAGTAGTCACTGAATGCCCGACCAGTGCCCGACCATGCCCGACACCTTACGGCTGCAAACCGATTACTCCCGAATACAAAATATTGGTAAATTTACTGATTATATACTGTAATACTGTCTTGTGTGCACTTTAAATCGTATTTTATCTGCCAAATGGTTTAAAATGAGCTCTGAATTAACTTTGGACGAGTTTGATGGCTCCCACTGTATCAATCGTGTCGTTTCGTTTGGTGGAAATGCAGCAGTTGCAGGTGAAATACGTCCGACTATATCAATAAACCCCTTATTTAGTATTTAATAATAAAAATCTATTATATAAGACATCAATCCTATATGAAAATCCCTAATTAATTTACAGTAACAAAGCCTACTGATAATTTAATATTTTGTGTTTTGCAACGTGCATAATCCCTAGCCAAATCACAATTACACCACCATAAAATGATTGACAGTTCAGAGTTAAGAAGTTGTTAAAAATCTATGGTTAACACAACTATTTTTACAGTTTTAACACTTGTGTATTCACTAACCAAAACATCTGCTAAGAGAGAGTGGGTTTAATCCTTTCAAATGCATGGGATTAACTTTAGGTGGTGAATAATTGAAAGCAGTGTCTCTGGAAGAAGTGACTAAACTATTTTGCTTAGGAAATTAAGTTTAAAAAACATGGCCAAACTTGCATACAAAATGGATCCTCACAGTTGCATGCATCAGCGATTACTTGTCAATCAGTGGCGAAAAATATTTTGCATTTATTCCATCACCATAGGAGCTCTATATGGTAGCGTTGCCGCAGCTTTTATGACGCCTGCTCCACATCCCAAACCAAATATAATTCAAGCAATGGGACTTGTTAGCAGATACACTTTGCTCATAGGTAAGTTTACATAGTATTCCAATATTGTATAACACAATGGCAGTTCCTTAAGGCATTAACAAAAATTAAACCAGTTTAGTACATGACATTCAGTGAAATTTTCTCTCAAGGTTTGATGGGACCAAGATGTGACCAAGTGGATTAGAGCATTCTGGCTCACATAAACCTGAGTGCTTATGAATATATATTAAAAGAATAGACTTGCAGTGCAAACAGACCTTATTGGACATTTGAGTGATTCTCTGGTCACATACATCACATCAATTGCTGTTTTTTCAGGCTTCATATTTTGCATGTAACAAAATAAAATAGCATTGTCACATGATTGTGTGGCCAGAGAATCACCCATTTTGAAATAGATCCTATTTCCTGTATTATCTCTTGCAGGTAGTGCAGGTGCGGTATTTGCAGGTTCAACATGTGCATTGGCTTCAATACGAGATAAAGATGATTATAAAAATTGGGCTTTTGGTGGAGCAGTAGCTGGTTCAATATTTGGTATACAAGGTTAGCTATTTATTAACACTGAAATATATTGACATTTTATGAGTACAGGTATTAATTGTCTTTACATAGAGTTGCCCACTTTTTATTTATATGTGACATTGGGGCACTAGTATGTAGTTTGAGAAGACCAATTTCTTGTCTCTATTCATGTGTATTTTAGATAAAACACATTTTTGCCCATCTCATAAGTCATAACCTCTCTCAGGTTCAGTGAGCAGTGTGTCAGTTTCAACACTGTGCAATGTGTTTCAACACTGAGCAATGTCAGTTTCAATGAGCAATGTCAGTTTCAACAATGAGCAATATCAGTTTCAACACTGAGCAATGTCAAGTTTCAACACTGAGCAATGTCAGTTTCAACACTGAGCAATGTCAGTTTCAACACTGAGCAATGTCAGTTTCAACACTGAGCAATGTCAAGTTTCAACACTGAGCAATGTCAGTTTCAACACTGAGCAGTGTGTTTCAACACTGAGCAATGTCAGTTTCAACACTGAGCAGTGTATTTCAACACTGAGCAGTGTGTCTCAGCCTCAGGGCTGAGCAGTGTGTTTACCTTGTTTTTCTTTTCAGCACGAAGAATACCGGTTGGACTTGGCTGTTCACTGGCATTAGCTGGTCTAGGGGCACTTGTTAAATATACCGAAGTATACAAAGATCCACTCCCGCGCCGAGAGATGCCTTGAAAGGCTCGAATTACTGGGCTTTCTTTGCCGCTGATGTCTGAAAGTGAATCGTTGCAATTTATTGCACAAATAATATTATAAACGTGGCTTTGGCCAAGGCTAAATTTGTAAAGGCGAAGAAAGAGATTCTTGTTATAAAAATAAATTATCTTTTTATTTACTGTGGATTTTACTTGTATCAAGCTGTAAAATACACTTTTCACTATTATTTATACACAAGGGATTGTTTGAGGGTAGTTTTATTACATTATATATTATCATTAAATGCATGCATCTCGGCCAAACCAAAGGAAAAAGACGGCTGGGACCACGGTGTGAACTTTTCGTTTCCAATTGCCCCATTGCATCGATATAGCGGCTGTTGAATTATATGTCACGTTGTTTGCCAATCACAAAAGGGGTGTTGACTGTTGAGGCGAGCGCGGAGGGGACAGCGCAGTTGCGCCGGGATCAGGAGCAAACAGGGGTCTCACCTAATTTGCTGTGTTGGAGGACGAAACTAAGCTTATTACAATAGATAAGTATAAGACCAACTGACTAATATAAGAGTCAAAAAGGGCTTTTAATTATTGCCTCTGAAGATGTCGTTCCAGTAATGCAGAAATGTCGCAAACGGGCCCTTTTTCCTAGATTGCAGGTGAAACGAGAAGGAGTCTGAAGGACTGTATTTCCACAATCCAGGACGGTTCCTTAGCTTTCTATTCAGTACTATAGGATTGATCTGGAAGTCGATGCGACTCCGAGATCGATCTTTCATGTCACTAACCCTGCCTAACAGAGCTTAATTTCGCAAAAATATAGAGCTATATTTACAATGTCAGTAGGTACTGGGATTTTTTTAAATAGATCTTGGTTCCAAATCATTGTACTGAAGATGGTGGCTGAAATATATTGGGTTAACCTTTCATGTTTCATACCGCTCTAAAGCTCTTTATACTTCATTAATCTTGTAATTCTAGTTACAGTAGATCACTTTAGACTTTAGTAATGATAAAACTACCTTCAAGAGCATATGACTGGCGGGAAAAACGAGAGAAGAAAGTTGTATTAGATCGGATACCCAGTAACTGCGTAGTGATTTTTAATAGTGATTTCAGTTTTCAACCGTGCTTGAACATGCAGCGATAAAATTTTAGCCTTTGGAACCAACAATTGTTAAAGAGGATCCTTAATTTAGGAAATACTAAGATTTAATCAAAGTTGCACCCAACAACAGGCGACTTTAAAGGGACTTGGAAAAAAACACTATTTGTGGATAGCGCTATCCGGCTGTCATACAACCGGCCCCAGATCGATCGACCTGAACCACCAATGACAATAGCCCCGATTACGCCCCATTTCATTTGTGCTCGGCCTTTGTTTTAGTAGCCTGATTTACTGCCTGAACACTGAAAAAATTGGGTACGGGTACCAATTTTAGCCGTGCCGTGCCAATAAATCGTGTGTAGTGTAAACGGGGCTAATGTGTACAGGTTCCAGTTTGCTTCACAGTAAATCTGATACGAAAATCAATTTTGCAAGGTCAAGAAAAAATCATTAAAATTTAAATCCTACAGCTGATGAAACATTATGGAACTATACCACCTAGATGAATAAGCAAAAGCGTTGGCCAATAGTAGCCTGCCAGCAATAACAGGTCAAAAATACGCAAAAATAATGACGTCATTTCTGATAAATAAATGTATATAAACAAGCGATATAATATCTTGTTCATATCCAAACTCTTTTAAATTTTCAAACCGTATAAAAACTGTTCTATCTTAATTGTATGACGAAAATTGTATATTTCTAGTATGGATTCTCGACGAAATACATTTTTTCTACTTCTGTGTATAAATTGTCTCCTTTGGAACCTAAAATTCGTAGTCGGTGAGTATATTACTATTGAGACTTCAAGGCAATGATGGAGCGTTGCAACTAATAAATAATAAAGTGTCTTAAAAAGCGTCCTCATTTGATGAGAAAAAGTCAACCAACCTGTTCAATAATATAGTATAGAAAATTAGTCGTAGCTACTTTCATCCGTTTCTGGCAAACTCTGAGGGAATGTGCAATGCATTATAAACTGTAGCTATATATTATGTGTTCATCATTTTCAAGCTGCTACACTACACTACACTACAGCAAATATTGTTGAACATGGTGCGATAATTGAACGTAATGTACGAGTCAAGAAGTTTTGAAATACCCTATGGACTATGGATAATCCTCACAGACACAGGCGTAGCTTGATATTTTATTGGGCTCGATCGCTATTAACAACTTAGTCTTCTGACAACACTTAAGTCTATTTATTTAGTCAGCTGTCTTACTGAAATGGCAGACATTATACGAAATTGCACACAAAAAGAAGGGATTTCCTATACCAGTTTAATCCTTAAGCAATGAAATATAGCACCCAATGATCAGTTGAAATGTTCCCAGAAAGGCTAGACATAAGAAGTTGCTATTTATGCTCCTAATGGCATCACAATAAAGGTTTACATACGTATATACTGTATGTTTATATATTAGTCTGGCTTCCATGAGTTCCATCCCACCCATACAGAATCCAGTGAGTCCGTCTATATTGCTGAGACCTTGCTTATAAGTGATAAACTTCCCTACAGGTTATTTGGCAATAGCAATCCCAAAGTATACCGGCTGTAAACTAAATATTTCTTGCTTTACAATTGCGAGCATTTATTGAAATATGTCCTAACAAAATTAAAGCAAGTCCTATAGTAACACTAACTTACTAAGTAGGTTTAATGCTGCAAAATTTAAATTTAAGACAAAAACTAATATGGGACAATTTAGGAAAACAAACCTTTAAAACCTGACTATTAAGATCAACCTACCTTACTGCCTATTAAGACCAGAATGTTTATAATCTATAACTCTCACAAATCATCAGGGTCTTAGCATACAGTTTGCATATGAACTGTTTTGTTATCAGTTTACATTAAAAATCTGCAAATTATATTTCCAATTGCAAAGATTTAAGCTCAATTTATATACATGCACAGCTCAATTGCATAAAGAGCTATTCTGCAATATTTAATGGGCCTCTATGGTTTTAGTTGTTGGACAATGCCATACATGAACATAAAAATCAATGGATGTATATAATTAGCAAAATCATAATTGTGATTTTGTGATTGATCCCCTTTCGTAATTTTTACCATTTTACACTATAACCTGCAGTTTTGTACATAATATTAATGCCATGCAGTGACATTCACACATTGTGCTAAACTCCCTGCAGAGGTTCACAGGAGTCACAACGTACTACTTGGGTCACTTTTTTTATCTATCCCTTATATAAAAGTTTAAAAAAATACATCTTGGGAAATAAACTCATTAAAGTAGCAGTGAAGTCTATTCTTATCTTCAGTTATGCTCATAACATTTTGATTTAAAAATTGCCCATTATATTGTAAATGTTTTGCCAATTTTATTTTTTCCTGAACATAAAGTGTAGTTCATAGTAATTTGAAGGTGGAGCAAACCTAAATGGTAATAGATATTTAAAAAATACACATACAGTGAGTACATTGTATTTCAAAAAGTATGGAAGTTCAAAATGTATTAAACAAACCGTTTGTTTATACACATACGAGTTTGATTTTCACTTTAATATTGTACGCAGAAGATACAAAATATTCTATAGTCGTACGTCCTGCCTAAAACAGTAAATGAAACCAGGTGCTGACTGCTGAGGCTGTAGATTTGTATCAATTTGACTATCAACCAATATAAAATACGCGCAATCGCCACGCATAATTGGTTTATAATATAGCTAAATCCCATAATTTAAACAGCAGCAAATTCACAAAAAGTTTTGACTAGGATGCTTAATAAATTTCCAATATTTGGATTGTTTTTTATATGCAAAACTAAATTTCAACAATCAACGCCTACTTTATTTCATAAGGGCTTTTGTCTGCTTTACTTACCACGATGAAATATTTGCATTCTATATCTTGTTACTTTGCCTTGTCTTAACTTATTATAACTGCATATTTCGGAAGTGTTTTTTAAATTTCTTGCATCGTGTATTCGTGTTGACCATTGACGAAAATAGTCGGCCATTTTGTTTAAAGGACTAACTGTCAGTCATTGGTTAATACATATACTGTACCCTGAGCAGTTCAACCAATCAGATTTCAGAAAACTCATATAAAGGGAAATGTAGATATTTTACCTCGATCACCTGGGTAAAGTTTTCATCTACTTTTGAATTTAATACGCAATTCTGATGGATTAACAATGCACCAACCAAATCTCAATAATAGAAGTCTCCCATAATACGTCAAACGCAGTCTGATGTTACACAAAGTTTGATTGGCTTCGCAAAACGTGCAGTGGTGCCTGTGCCCCCCCTATTTTTAAAGCACTTGAGATTATCTTAATCGATGTGTTGATGATTGTACGAAATATTACTTGTGCTTAGAAATCTTTTAAAAGTCATTTCAGAGAGGTACAGCGCTCGTGAAGAAATATAGCTAATTAATATTAGAGGGGGGCATCAGTACCCCGGTGTCTCTCTTCATACATTTATTGGATAAACTTTATGGTATTCTATACGTTTATCAGCTCATAGCCTCATTGTATAGTGGCTTGGCTCTGTGTAAAAGCGATATTCGACAGTGCTTTTGTTTTCATGTTGTTCTAAAGGTTCTGATAGAGTTCAAATCCGTAACGTCGAAGTATTAACCCTGTATCAAGGTAAAATGACCACGGGAAGAAGAAGCACTCCCGTTCTTCAGTTGAGATGCTCTGGTGGATCTGCGGGTTGTTCTGCTTTTGTCCCACAAGTTGTGCAGTGTTACAACAGAGGCTGGGATGGCTATGACGCCCAGGTATTGTAACCCCATGCATAGTCTCTTGCAATATCATATTACTTATGTCATTGTTTCATTTTAGTGGGAATGTAAGACAGACATGGATAGCAAGTACAGATTCGGCAAGATTGACGTGAACTGTGAGGGATATGATTATCCGGATGATCCCTATATTCTTCGAGGATCGTGTGGGGTATGTTAACTAATTTCATCCAGTATACATGTTCTCATAAATTAGAGTATGGCATAACACAGTATACTTCGGTGTGGTAAGGTTTGGTGTGGTTGTTATATTGGTATATGTGGACTTATGATATAGTTTGATATACCATATGGTATCGCAGGGTATAGCACGACGCAGTCTGTAAAAAATGCAAATGTAACCTCAGTAATTTCGTGCATTAAATAAATATTTTTTTGCAGTTGGAATATACTATCGAATTAACGGAAGAGGGGAATGCTAAAAAACAAGGATGGTCAAATTATCACGGATACGACAATTATCAAGGTGGATATCGTAAAAGGTGCGTCTTTTTGCTTTTACTCTTCATAAACATGCAAACTAAAGTTCCCCACTCGGCATCATGTTACTATATACTCCGGTAGGTATAACAGTTCCAGTGGTTTCGGTGAACTGGTCATGTTCATTGCTATTGCCGTCATTTTCTACATGGTTTTCAAGACATGTACATCTAATCCACATATATATCCTTTTGTGTGTATTTGAATGAGTATTCTGCCTGCAGAATTGCTTGGTGCCTGCAAAACTGCCTGTTAAATTCGCTCGCAGGTTAAGTGTGCAAAAAAATTTCCCAACATTTAAACTGATAGAACTAGTTCAAAAAAGTGGGGTACCAGTATGAATACAGTGTAAACACTAGAAGCTTTTTCCGAGGTGTGGCCGTTCGCAGTATTTATAGAAAGAACGGACTCGATACTCGAAAAATCATCTCATATGGTGTATATTCTACGTCAATGCTGTTGAGCCCTTTGAATGATGAGTTTTGCTACTGTACGTACTGTTTTGCTAAAACGCATTGCTACATTCATGTACACTAATTTAAAAAATCGATTAACCATGGTTCAAGATTTTTAAATTTATTTTCTACCTAGAATTAAAAGTATTTTGAAACCCTTTATTGGAAAGGCTGAACTAACTAATACCGTTAACTTGTTTAAGTTGAGCTTGTTCATCATTGAGGCTGAAAGTAGCAGTAGGACTATTATCCCGGCCTGCCTTTCCAAGATTTTCTTCCGTTATTGGAGTTGATAAATATAACAATGTCACTATATTCTCTCCCTAACCGCTGCGCACAGATACAGAGGCAACTGCTCCTCCTTATAACCAGGATCCGAACAACATGGGAAGGCCAGGTGAGGTTATACATTTCAATTCTATTGTCATCATGAAGAATATCATCCTGGTTGGAAATGATAAGTCCGTGAAGTGACCTTTTAACATTACATATCTCATGACAATACGGCACCCGTAAAAAAATTAAAACTAAGTTAAAGTTCCATCAAATTACAGCCTTGGGGAATGCTTTTACAGCCCTAAATTTATATGTTTATAACAACGCATATAAACACCGATGTTTTACGGCCCACTTAAAAAATCGTTAAACTTGCATGAGGAATAGACCATTTCAGCTTGCATGCAAATTAACCCATTTCAGATGTTGTGACCATTGAATAGCCATTTCAGACCATGTAATTTGAGATGGGTTAATTTGCATATTATACAAGCTGTAAAGGTCTATTCGCTTTAAAAAGTGATCAAGCCAAAGCAATGAACTTTGTCCTTTTTCGATCAAATCGAATTTGATGGAAAACCGTGAAACTAATGTCTCAATTAAAAGTAGGAAAATGTCTTCAGAATTCGAACCCGGCCATGTTAGACTTGTCTGTCGGGTATGCCTTTTACCATGCATGCACGGACGCATATTATTGTCAAGAATAAGGATTAGGAGTACTTTACTGCATATTAATGGTAATATTTCATGCCAGGTCCAAGTGCCCCGCCGCCACCTTATGGACCAGACCCTCCCGGCTTTAAGCGAGAATATACACAAGGTATATACATTTCCGTACTAGAGGTATCACGCGCAAATTAGGGAGCCTTTTTGTGTAATAATACGTAAAATAGTTTGAGTGTGGCTTTTGAGAGATTTTCAATCTGATTGAACTAAGCAGTTCATATGTAGGAAGCAATTAATATCATGAGAAAAATGTTCAAGAGCGTATAGACTGTATATTCTTTTCGTATACTAGGTCACACAGCCCCGCCTCCATATCAGGAACCTGGATACCGTAACGAGTACACACAAGGTTTGTGAGATTTGAATTTATTGCGGGCTAATCATAGTCAATTGCTCCGTACCGCTCGCCACGGACAGAGAAAATTGCAAGTAATTGCTTTAGTTATTAAAACATCAATATCTAGTATTGAAAGAAACTCTTTGATGAAAGAAATATACAAATTCAATCAACCCTTCTTGCATTGACTTTCAGTTAGTATTCACGCATAGCATAAATTATATATTTATTATTCTAATTTATTTTTTGCCTTGCAAAAAAGGTGCCGCTGGAAGTACAACAACTGGATCTGCTACGAACTCAAATGCTGGATTTTGGACCGGTAGGTTTCGTATGGTTCAAGTCCGAAAGTTTGTATCACAACAAGCAGTAAAAATTCTCTGCAATTAATTCACATTCACGCCAATTCCGCAGTTCAATTGTTATTACTGTCAACTTAGTTTGAGTAATTCTGATAGTAAAATAGTGGAATTTCAACTTCTCCCGATTATAATAAACTTAATTTATTACGCTTTATCTCTTGTGTGTCAATTTTGCATGTAGGTGCTGCTACTGGAGGTCTGCTTGGATACTTGTTCGGCGGGTAAGTAGTACAACAAACTTCATCCGACGCTGTGTAGTCGTTCTACATATTTATAAGGTCCCTATTGTAACTGCAATGAAACCTATCAAAGAGGGACAAAAGCTTGTGTGCAGCGTTTTGTCTTCTCTCGAAAATGTTTACATGGTGCTGAAAATCGTAGATTTTCACAATTCACAAAATAGCTCAAAGCTAGTGTGGATATTCCAGAAAAATCTTAGCGATATTTAACGGTGAAATGACCCCCAGGTATGTAGGAGTGATACACCTCTTGGTAGTCACTACGAAATAGAAGACTGATTCAATCCTTTTTCCCTTTTCTAGACGAACGAGAACAGGCTACCATTACAATCCCTATAACAACAGAGGATGGGGTGGGGATTGGGGCGGTGGCTGGGGATCATCCTATCAGTATTCACCTCGAAATTCAGGCGGATTTTTTGGGAATTGGTTCGGAGGAAGCGGATCTTATCGACCTTCCCATAATTCCTATGGTTTCTCGTCTTTTGGCGGCTCGTCGTCATCGTCATCGTCATCGTCACCAAGCAGTGGATCTCGGACCACTTCAGGCAAGTAAACTTTTTGTAAAAATGCATTGAGTGGAGAAATGGAGTTTCTCTCGAGATCATATATGAGTGCGATAGCCGTTGCCCATTGTGCGACAGATTCGTACGTATACTGCCTCCTGAGTTAAGGCTCATTATATTTTATGTCGTAGAGTCCCCCTGCATGTTTGGCTTAATAAGTCTAAAATACTGATAAACGAAATGGATGTTGGGGATATTTATACTAATATAGACCTTGCTTTTCTCTGGACATTTTATTGCTGGATTTTTAAATCAATTCGACTGCTTGTAAAAGTGGTTGGTTTTTTACCCTGCAGATTATTTTCACACGATCTGCGGATTAACTAACAAAATAAATTACGACTTACCGACCTAATTCAGTTTCTCTATATTTTAATTTGAATTTCGTGTTTTGGCGCTTTTTGAAGTAGTTTTGAATTTGAAACGCAGTTTAAAAAAATATAATAAATCATTACAAAATTATGCAGTCTATTCCAAGTAATCTTATACAAAGAACTAATTAATAGTTGGTTTTGAACAGAGTCTTACAGAGAATATAGTTTTTATGAGGCTTGCATGTGCGTATAATAAGTCATAATTTCATAAAGACTATACATGCATGGGTTACAATTAAGAAAGAGATTCTTCGATTTTTTCTTTTCTTTCTCCGAGAAGTTTCTAATTCATCCACATGTCGCTCTGGCTTCTTCTTTTGCATGTGCTTTATCGGGTGAAAATCCATCAGTTCCTTTAGCATCTTTGCATCTCCATGTATACTAGCCGGTTTTTTCATCACGTGTGAGTTCGTACGGGCGTCTGAATAACCAGCTTGATGACGGACGAGGGAATTCTAATTGAATAGGGAAAAGATAGCTTGGCACGTGATTTTGAGCAACAATGAAATGAGTAGCCGTATACCGACTTTTATCCATGCATGCTCGGGTTACCAACGAAACTAATTAATATTAGCATGATTTAATGCGCGAACAGTTGTCACTTCAATTACTAAACCTACAGTTGGCCGGGCGTATTCTGGTGACTAGTTGCGAACTTTATATAGACCTATGTATGCATTGAAAATTAATATTGAAACTAGGGCGAAACGAGACACTGCTGTATATCTTATACATATCGTACAGCCACTGTAAACATGCATTTACATAGCTATAAAAAAGCTTTAATCTTAATAGGATGAACCTTACCAACTAAACTGAGCAAAAGAAACAATAGGATCAGTGTGGTCGATGTCCTTGCCATACCAGTTGCGTTTACTCTCACTCGACAATGAAACGTCTTCGAACGACTATAATACGTATTATACTATTTCGCCTGTAAAATTTGCCCTTTTTATGCTACTGCCATACGTCATAGCCTACCTTGAGATATTTCCTATCGTCGAAATTAAGAGGGCGTTCCGTGTATGATAGGCTTCTCAAAACAAGTGCAGAAATCCGAAATAAGTTTCCGCAGGCGCAGGTAACCGAAAAGAAAAAGAGGTAAATGCACGAGATGCCGGCTAAACTTTCTTCCTGCAAATGGTCTTATCTTTAGCCGTATGCATGAGAATGTTCATATTATAGTTTACATTTTATTTGGAAACATCGTCCAAAACGCATGAGTAAAATGTATTTATTTCTATATTTATTTCTACTGGTTTACTTATATTTGACACAACCGTATATAACTAGTATATAGACAATAACACTTCCGAGCACTTTGATGTTACTCGGCATTTTTTTGTAACTATAGTTCTGCATTATAGCTGAAAGCATTATTAGTAAAACGTTTTTGATCTGTCGTGTAGTAAAAAGCTATTATAGCGTTTTAGCTTTTTTTCTCCTTTAGTTTACCTCTCAGAACTGTCATGTGTTCAAAACGTTCATTAAAGTGCATTTATTAAATTTTTCTCACCTTTCCTTCCTGTACGAAACATTACAGCTGCAGTATTGGCTGCCTCCCGTTTTCTTTGGATGCGATATCTCTCATGACGTAAATATTGTCTTCTGTCGATTCATTTTCCGTTTTTTGTTTACATATGACATGGGTGTGACTTATTATTAATTTCCTTATTGAAGAAGAATTCTGAGGTTCTTTCTTTTGAGAAGGAATTCATGCCCAGAAGTATAAAGAAATTAGATTATTAATTCCCTATTTACACCACAGTCGATTTATTGGCACAACACGGCTAAATCTGGTACCCGTATTAAATGTTATCCGCGTAATCAGGCTATATATTATACCAATAGAATTAAAGTCCGAGCAAGGATGAACTGGTCCACACAGGCACCCATTTTAGCCGTGCTGTGCCAGTAAACTGAGTGTAGTGTTAACGGAGCTATATAGGGCCACAGGTTTGTCAGTATAGCTTTGCTGACTGTTATATGTGTTTAAAATCCTGTTTAAATAAAATCCATCATCATTAGCTAAATTCATTTGCCGTGTTAGTCTCAAGCTTGACTAGCTCTCATCTGAGTTTAATTTCAACCCATCTGCATTTTTCTTTATTATGTGTTATTATACAATTCTCTCTAGCTTTAGGCAGTGAATCCCTCTCTACTGTTGAGAGATTAAATTTATAACATATTTCGGTTTATATCCATAAAGCACTTTTAAACTACGTTTTAATTTATACTGCACCCAGTATAGATTTTAGATCCAATTCATATATACATCCGGCATATACAGGTAAAAACACCCGAAATCCACAATTTTTTCAATAAAATGTAACATAATGAATGCTCAATGTTCATCGCGTCTTTTTATTTTTATATTTAGGAATGGGTGGAACCTCAAGGCGATGACTCATTAAAAATATTTGTTATATCAGTTATATATATATGCTAGTTTGTAGATACAGCACGAAAATTTGCACTGATGGAGAATCAGGGTATATTGCCTTTATATATGTTGTCTTTTTCATGTTGCCTATTGCTTGACGTTTTTAGCTAAATAATACAAGGTGCGTGATGTATGAATATCATACTTCCATGTGTGTGCAGTCTGCAACGTCCGATTTGTTGCGGAATTTAGGTTAAAGCATGGTTGAGTACACCAATCATAATCACGCGTATGCGCAAATATATAGTGTTATGGTTATAAATTGTATATGTATTGTTAAAGAAATTGTTAAGTAATGTTAATAGTGTAGTATTATATAGCATAGGAAATGGAGGTTTTGAGGTAGCACGTTGTAGCAACCGCGAAACTAATGTCCCACATAATAACGTAAGCGGACGCAAGTGTGGGTTGTAGTGGAGCGAAAACCAAAGAAAAACATCCTGTAGTTCCGTAAGAGATGCATCAGGAAATGCATCATTTTGGTAAAGCATCCTATTTTGTTATTTTAAATATATAGGTTAAAATCACTGTTGTAAGTTACGGTTGTGTATTAGAGCGTGAATTGTTGTGAATTCAATTCCCAAATCGTACTATTTTTGATCATTAATCACATCATTTATAAGCCAAAAAGATTGAAGTGTAAGTGAAACTATCCGATCAAATTACAGGAGAAAATGGCACAAAATTTTAATATTTTGTCTTTGAATTTTCAAATGCCCCGCAAAATTTCTTGACAAAAATAGATGAAAATTACTCGCATTTTACACTGTTACGGTATTTTCAGCCAATAAATCGTTTTGAATTTGTTTAATTTTTTGTACAATTTCAAAATGAATTTAATAAAGTGGAAATTGCACTTCGTGTCGTGCAATTGTGGTGTGAAATCAAACTTGTAAAGTGGTTTTTTTTTTAAATGAAATTGTTGTGCAACAGGAATTTTAGCCCTCCGAAACATGAATCTGGAATCTTCTTTTTAAACATCTCTAAGTTCTCACGACTAATGATGATACGGACATTTCAGTTCTGCAATTTTTGTTTTCTCCTTATGCTCAGCCGAACGAATAAGTACATTTGAGAGTCGATTTCAGTCATTATAAAGCATGTCATAAGGATAACCAAGACCATTCTTCACAGTATACATCTTCATGCCACTCTAGGGAGTTCCAATTTCACTGCCGGAAGTTAGTGGGGTTAGTCCGAATAAGTTATATAGGGAGTTATAAGGTAAGTCCGAATTTGTTATATAGAAACAAAAACATACATGTTACACCAGACTTTATTACAACCGCGTACCCATGGCCTTCTCGTAGGGGGAGGACGCTGCCCACGTGACTTCAAAGTTTTTGGAGTATTCGGTCAACTGCAGGCTGCTTCATTTACTGTTCGGAGTACTCCAGATTTCAGGAGCAGTAATGGAGTGGAACAGAATACTGTCACGTGAAAGTTCGGAACTGTTCTGATTACCTTAGGGGCAATCTTACTTAGGGGCAGTTAGAACATAACACGTGACACGTACAATTTTCACATGTTTCAAAGTGATGATAACAGATAATGTGTTCAACCGTGTGATGTTATGTTTGTCTTAAGACTTTATCGTCATCCATAGACATATGTCTATTTTCAGGAATGTGATGGCTATAGTTGTGAGAGATTCAATGTGTAAAAGTGTCTAAAAAGTGCATTTAGACATGAAAATACATGAAATCATTATACTGTGTATTATGCGAACAATTATAAAACGCATCGTTGAACGCATATAAAATAGACTGAACACTGTTCCAGAACAATACGCGCATCCATTACACACACTTCTCGCACAGTGTTCTGAATTATCCAGAACAGTAAATGGAGCAACCCTCTAGTACCTGAATATTGAATACTCAAAATAATTTGGAGTCACGTGGGCAGCCTTTCCCAGGGCCTTCTCCTCCCCCCTACGAAGCCCTGGGTACGAAGATGCGACTTTATTAATGCTCAGCTGTCGTGTTGTGACACATCATGACTCCATCAAATAAGTCACAAATAATACCAATAGCCAAAATAATGAAAAGGTCATGTTTGACAAGACACTGTATTTATGTGTTGCTTATATGATGAAGGTTACCACGGTTTTCGGGAAACTAAATTCACTCGAAAATAGAGCGATATACGTATAAACAAAGCCTAGAATTAGTCTGCATGGTCTATAATACTATGAGGTTATATCGTTCATGGATTTTTCAAACCATGTGCAAGTCGAGGTTTGTAACTACATTTATAATATCGTTGCCGACTAATAACCGACAGAATATTGTTAATTTAACGTAGTTCAGGTCATTCGGTTGCCCTTATATACTATCGACCAATTAAAATACCATGCTAAACGCTCTCGAATCTTTGCCGTGCATGGAAAGTACATATAAATTAATTATGACCAGCTTACCCTGCTATTCGGTGACTCCGCTGATGGCAAGCCGGTGTATACGAGAATTCTTATTGTTGCGGCAAATCAGTAATTCCAGTAATTCCAATAACACATATAGGAGCATGCACTTTCCCACAGAAAGCTAGGACATATTGTAACACTGACGACATCATGGAAAACTATACTTTATTAACGCGAAACGTTATTTGAATATTTGCATGTGTATATACTTAAGCAAACAATTAGCCATTGCAGTCAATTTAAAATTTGGTAAAATTGTTGGTAAAATTTTCCAGCCTATGAAATGACCTGAAAATGACCTGAACTACTTAAAATGTAAAAAATCATACCAGCCTTGAGTCTTTACACAATGATTCACCTAGGTTAACTATCGATGATTCCAGCCTCGTAATAGAAAATCATCCAACCTTGCATTCAGCTATATATAGAGGTCATATAGTGCATAATTGTATATTCGTATAGGAGGAAACTCTCTTTGCAGTTTATTATTCCGATTTTCGTGTTTATCGGCGTTTTCTTTCTTCCAATTTGGCATCTGGTTTTTAAAACGAAAGAGGAAGTTCTCGATCAAATATATATGAAACGTGAGTGCAAAGCAGAACTGGAGTTCGAAGACTTACCCGCAATAATAAAAGAGAGTGTTGGTCAAAATCTAAAGTTGAATGTAAGTCAGGCGCGTGG
Source organism: Dendronephthya gigantea (assembly GCF_004324835.1). Lineage (NCBI taxonomy): Eukaryota > Metazoa > Cnidaria > Anthozoa > Malacalcyonacea > Nephtheidae > Dendronephthya > Dendronephthya gigantea. The sequence goes on from NW_021163080.1 coordinate 90,443, forward strand.
CAGGTGCACCGGAAAACCGACGATAACTGCAAATTTCACTGCATTGGTTTTCCCCCAAATTATCAACATTTCGAAGGCATTTAAACGATATTCCGCGAGGAAATACGTTTTTCCGTACTACCAATACACCGACCAACTTTCGGTAAACACTCGTGCGTTTCTTAGCCTCTGCGCGCAAGCTGGCACAACGGGGCGCAAGGTTGTGAAACCCTCAGTGAAACAAACGAGACTTCGTTCTGACGATTCGTGGCTTCCCCTGGACACTTATTACGATGTTAAATACTTGGAAAGCCTATTAGCATCTTCTGGTTATGCCGAACTTGTGGAAAAGATGGAGTACCTCAAGGAATGTCCGCCAAATAGCCCGGATCATGTAAGCGTGCACTTCATTGACAACTCGGAAGCATCGATGGGTTTCACTAAAGCGAACTTACGCTTGGAAAAAGGTTTTTACAACGATATAGTGAAGAACACGTCTCGAAAAGGTTGGACAGAATGCGAGTTTCTGGATAGAGCTATGGCGAAAACTCCTGGCAAACAGTACTGTGTGAACGGAGATATCATACAAGATTGGAAAGTCTTTGAAAGGGATGTTGCGAAGAATGAAAAATGCCTGAACATATTCGTCTGGCGAGGAGTCGAAGGTCCTACTTATCGCTTGAAATTCAGTGAAGACCGTATGAAGTATTCATCAACCGATCTTGCATTAGCTTTGAAGCCAGGGCAGCCTGTCATGGAAGAGGTCGAGCGTTTTCAAAATGAGATACTGTCACAAAACTACATTGCGGTGTACATACGAAGTGAATTCATGTTGCGTGAATTTTCCATCAGTTATCTTCGAGACTGTATTCAACTAGTACTTCAGGTTCGTATTGCACTGATTTCAACTCTTTGAATTGCACATTAGGCCTAGTTTATCAATTTTGCACGTCGCATTTTGATTGCGTAAAATGCAATTCATATACAATGCAATATAGCTAACAGCTTTTTCGTTTTTATTAACCTCGCTTGCTGCTCAATTACCTGGGGGAAGAAATGGACCGTTGAAATTTTTTCTCAGCCATTCACTGGCCTTTCCATATCAATATAATGAAATGGTAATAGGAATCTTAAGGTGGCTCAAAAAGAAAAAAAATAGGTATTTTCGATAGCTCAAATGACAATGAAAGATTTAACCAAATGCAACCATTTTTTTTGAGAAGAAGTGTAACAGTTTATTCCTTAACATTATCCTCACAAAAAATTGTTAACAGTATATAGATGAAAGGGACATGAGTTATAAATTTGACACTCAACCCATATTTTGACGACACCAAAAATTAAGGTATTACAAGAAAGCAAATATCTCTGAATGTATTATACATGGTTCTTTGAAACTTATAAAGTTATAATCATGAATATATTAGCTATGCAGGGAACTAGAATTATCCAGATAGGGCAAAGCAGTCATATTTTTTTCCACCTGCCAAAATGTTTCATTATTTTTTTTCTGTTGAGCCACCTTAATGAGGTTTATCATCTCATTATCTGATGTTTAAATTGCATCCAACGCGAGCAAAATGCATGCGAAGTATTTTTGCTCATAACTTTTTTACAAAATTATTTACAAACCTGGTTCCATGATGATGACAATAATCACAGCTATATATATACAAGCCCATGCAGGCATAAGTCAAGAGCTCTGAAGTCGCCTATGTTTTGATTTGGAGTGCACATACATGCTCGTATTTTAGAATTAACTACAAGTCTATAACTAATTATAGAGTTACCTAACCAATCACAGCTTAAAAAAATATCCGACCAAAAATCTTTATTACAGGCCCTGTTTGCTCTAAAAAGGATCACTGGGTTATCTCGTGTTTACGTCGCCACGGATATGGGTGAATACGGTTCGAGCTGGCTGGTTCGCTTCCGGAGTAAGAATCATTACCATGAGAATTTTTTTAAAGATATTCATGATGATGTAGTGAAACAATCCCAAGGCGTAACCTACAGACCCCCGTCTAATGTGGTTGATCGCGGTATTATCGCAATGGTCGACCTAACTTTGTTATCCCGGGCGCGACATCTCATAAGTGCCGGGCCGGGAACCTTTCGAGAAACGGTCGCTGCGAAGTTTTTAGAGAATCGTCGAAGCGATAAACAGACATTGTCACAAATCACCGTTTGTGCTGATTACAAAACGAGCGATTAAAAACCCGCTCTGCCATGCTACTGCGCTCTTCTCAACGGATGCATGTCGAATACGGACTGTATTCGTATATTGCGTACCAATTGATCGAGAATGAGTTACAGTCCGTATTCGTTTGAACCCGAAAAAAACAAAGGATATGTGGATATGTTTCACTGATTCAATCCCAGAACCACCTCGCACCCGAATTGGAGATGAGGAAATAGAAAGGGTTGATAGTTTTGTTAGATACTTTGTTGCCGGACTACAGAGAAGACTCATACGATCTTAGGGAAAAAAACATATGTATAGTTAGCTCTCTTTTAATATTGTATATATTGTATGTAGCCATTGTATATATTCCTGTAAATCCATTGTACTTTTTACCCAAAGATGGAACAAATAAATTCATTCATTCATACCAATAACGCGTGCATGCATGCATGTGCTAACAATCTTTCGCCGTACTTTTTGAAAGGCAATATTTCCTCTTAGCAATAGAAAGCATTCTACCATATAATCTTTACGATGAGACGATTATTTCACTGAGTTTAGTAAAAGGTAGGTAGTAAAGGTAGTAAAGGTGGTAAAAGAAGGTAGTAAAAGCGCGCATTTCTAAGTTCTAAGTTTCTAAGTTTTGAAGCAGCTACTCGTAACTATATTAACTAATCGACAATCATACATATTTGAGTAGAATCCTCAATCAAGTACAAGTATCTGGGGCTTTGTCAACTATATTAATGTGCTACGAATAGTTTTAATACTTAAATTTTTAGCGAAATTTAAACTGTTTTTTTGAGGTTCACTTATAAACTTGGTTTGAGATAACTGCTTCTTCCCAATTCAAACTCACGGATAAACAGCTATAATCAGTAATTAATGAACATAACTTCAAAGGGTTTCATACATTTTGCGATCCACATATCAAACTTACAAAATGCGCGCATTAAAATAAAACTTTTCGACGTTTTTCTCAACTCTTAGTTTTTCGAAAAAAATATTCCACAAAAATTTTTTTGCGAATATGAGGTTCTCTGTGAGGTTCCTCAGAATATGACGTTTTTCTCTGAGGAACATGAAGTTTTAGGCTGCATGTGGCTTCATTAGTTCGGTGAAGTGCAAGGGGGCTTACCGCGCGAATAAATACTAGGTTACCCATAGGTGGAAATGCTGCCTGAATAAAGGAATCCTAAATGGTTTTCCGTGCAGGACTGCGTGATACGGCACGCGGGAAATTGCGAGACTCTCGGAAAGCGTGAAAAAGCACGAGCCGTAGGCGAGTATCACGCAATCCTGCACGTAAAACCATGTACTAGTTTCTTTATAAAAGAACTACAGTGAAACGACGGTCAAATTTTAACAACAAAAAAAAGCGGCATTGTAAACTTTGCGTACAAGATTGTCTCATACTGCACGCCTACGAACCAATCAAACTGCGTGTTTCATTGTAGTTATTATATAAAGCATGATCATGTTCGGATTGCCAATCTCGTTCCTACGGGAATTCTGTACGAAGGGTGTTTAGGGAGTCTCTAAGGAGAGTCCAGTATATGAAAGCTGTTCATCTTAACATGGTTCCTAGTTGAATTTTTAAATATTCCATTTAATCCCACACAGCAAAAAATGAATTTCTTAAGAAATTGAATTTTCTTAATTTAAGAAAATATTTACTTGTTTCAAGAAACAATTTTCTTATTTTGAGAAAATATTTTCTTAAGATTTTTTTCTTCTTAATTTGAGAAAACATTTTCTTGAAATAAGAAAATTATTTCTCGAGAAAATATCAGAGATATCACTTTCTTATCATAAGAAAATGTTTTTCTTAAAATGAGAAATTGTTTTCTTAAGAAAATATTGAGATATCAATTTCTTGTTATAAGAAATATATATTCTTAAACTAAGAAAATGCTCTTCGTATTAAATGTGAAGAATTTCAGCTAAGAGTAAACTTCAAAATTACTTGTGTTTCAAATGTTCCTTATTGTTGAAGTTTGTTGATTTCAAAAAGTTATATATGTTTCATATTTTATTGTTTTTAGTTCCGATCATTAGATGATTTTATTAATTTAGCGCTAGCTAACTACATCAGTATGAGTCAACAATGAAGCTTTTCGTACTTGCACTTTACACTGAAGCATGGCGTGACATATTCGGTCAAGAACCGTTAAAATAGAACAAAGTCATAATATAATGTTTGCAAAATGCTGTTTTCATTTACGGAAATCCAGCGTGAGATAATTCAAAGCATTCCAAGTTAATACTTATTATTATATGGTCCAGCCTGACGCAGAGCCTGATTATTCCATTTATCCCATTATGCCTTTCGAGCGTAGACCACGAGGGAAATTTGAATACTTAGCGAAACAACCTATAACGCTATTAACGGATAGTAAAGAAATATTGTTTTTTTACGGCGAATATGGCATTTGTATCTTGTTATTAACTTTATATATTACCGATAAAGATATGGACGTTTAGGATGTGAGAAAATATACTCTATATCGGCGCAAATTTGTGGTATTTCATAAGGTGAGTTGATGTTTCATGATGTCATATGCCAACATGCTGATCGAGTGTGTTATTATATCAGTACAACGTATAAGCCTTTATTTGTTAGCTTTCGTTAGCCTTTATTCCACCCTATTATAGATCAAGAATTGTATTTTCATCGTTCAATGATTTGCGCTATGATTTTCCATGTTATTATCTGTTTATATAGTTAAATAATTGGCTATAGCACTAATAGCAGGGATAGCTAAACAATATCTTAGAATTTCTCAGCAATTATGGCCTAGAATACCTCAGAGGAGCAAAACAGAATAGTCCAATGTTGTGATATATACATTTAAGGAGCAGCATATGGCAGTGTTTCTAATGTCTTTGTTTGAAATGAAGGATAGGAGTTGAGTTCTATTTTCAGATTGATACTAATTACTAAATCCAGAGGGGTTAATGTAACAGTGCTTCTCCACAGTAGGGTTGAGACTGTTCCAAAGGGTATAAATTGTGCATCAGAGTCTGCCTATATCATTAAAATGATCACAAAGCTCTCTATTTTGCCTTCAGATACATTTACCCATCCATATTTTGTTAGGGACAATTTTTGGATTTAACACCATTTGATTTCATTGGATAAGGGCTCTATCTATATATTGTTTTAATTAATTACATGTATTTTCATGGTGAATTGATTGGAATTTAAACTATCATAGGGATGTAGAAAAGCAGTGTAGAATGGGTTGAAGGATGGGTGTATTTGATAAAGGTCTTAAAGTAGTTTTCTTAAAGATGCCGGTATAGCAGGGAATAGCTAAAGAAAAGCTTAAAATTCCCCAGAGTAGCTAAATTATTATTTACCAGTATTTTTTGTTTGATGTACTCATTCCTAACATGATTGCAAAGTTTTATTTTAAGTTAAATGTGAACTTAGGATTTACTTCACACCAATTTTTAAATTATTTACTCTCAAATTTATCTGATGATGTCTCGTCTGATTTTAAGGACCACAAAAATCCTTTTGCAATAATTGATCTGTACTGCAATAATTGATATTTGAAAACATGTCAAATAAACACTGGACAAATACAAAACCTTCAAAGCCGGGGTGCAATATTATATAATCATGCATTTCTCTGTATTTCTATATAATCATGTAGGGCCTATAATTCTCATGTATTAATGTCTGCTGTGTATTCTATATTATGACTCATGAATATTTTAGTAAATTTACATTACATTACTTACTTATAACAAAATATCATGTCAGAGTTTCTAGGGTTTCTTGAGAATTAACTTTTCTTATTATAAGAAAATATTTTCTTGGAAATATTTCTTATATTAAGACAAATTTCTTAAGAAAATTTTTCTCATTATGAACATTCTATAAGAAATTTTGGACTAATTTCAAGAAAATTTTCTTAAACTGAGAAATTATTTGTTAGCAACTTTTCTTATTCTAAGAAAATTTTCTTAAGAAAAAATTTCTTAAGAAAAAAAGTAAGAAAATTTTCTTATTATTCTCCCAAGAAAATTTGAACTCATTTTAAGAAAATTTTCTTAAAATGAGTTTTTTTTTTCTTGAAATAAGAAAATGATTTTTTGCTGTGCAAGTATTCGCTATTTTGGTTGCTATTTACTTATGGAGTAGTTTGTTGCTGATCTATCAACCCTTTGGAGTAAAATTTACCTGCATGGCATTGTAGTAGGGTTCAAAATTTATCTCTTTGTTAATCTACATGGCCAATTCGTGGTATATGGCCTGAAGTATATTTCTCGCGTTTGCAACGTTACGAATCCCTACAAGAATAATAAATTCGTTGGAATATTAAGCGCGCGGATACAAAGGTGGCAGACTATAAAGCATCTTTGTCTTCCCATCCAATAAAGGTTCAATGAAAGACTCTCTATTGTCTTTTTATTCAAGAGTATCGTGACGTGTATACGCTTTGCCTTTGGGAAAACATGTATATACAAAGATATATAAAAAGCGGTTGGCGGTATAGAAAAGTCAATACGATATTGCTTTTCAATACGATTGTGGGATAGACGAACTTGTAGAATAATAAATATCCGCTAAAAATTTCATGTTTTATAATGAATGAGCAGCTTCGGGGGCTGGTTTGGGGCATAAAGATAAATTATGCACATCACGATTCACGAGTGACCTATCTATCTTGAAAACAAATGTCATAGCATTCGGTATAGAAATATCGAGATTATATTGACTGTGGGACAAATATATTTATACCTTTGTTTGAATGATATATAATGTATTTTGATAAATCAGAGTCGTTTCTTCGAAACCTATATAATTTTTTACACATGCATGCACATATACAGAGTTTTGTTCTCATTTCATAACCATTTTAAGACAGATACAAATCTTTATTCCATTTTCTTGTAAATCTGATAAAAAAATGTACCGTCGTATACCTCGCTTTTAACAACCACTGTTTTCATGTTTTCAATGAAATGGTTTGCCGAACAAGTTTAGGTAATCGCCTGAATGGAGCGTAGATACGATGGCGAGTGCGATTTCGGATTAATAGTATGTTGTTTAATTAACGAATGATTTTGCAAAAATTTTGTGAAATTCAGACCAGTCCCCGCATTGACAGTCCTTCCGAACTTTTATCTAATATTTTTTACTTTAAAAATAATGTATATAGTAGTGGAATTAATATATGCAAGTAATAACCACGGATTAAAACGTTACGCATATATATATGCATGCATTCATTGCAAGTAACTCTCGAATTACCGGCCGTCGTAGACCAAGCAATCACCTGTTTAACTTGATGAAATGAAACCTTTTTTATTGTAAATTTAAAGAGTGCTGGACCAGGATACGGTGCTTGTGAGTGATAAGAGAAAGTAAAGTGTTTGTTTTCCAAAAGCCAAACAAATAATCTCATATAGTTATAAAAAAATCATGATTGCATAGTGCATATATATATACGACGTAGAACTTTTCAATTTTCTCTATTCATTGCATGATGCATTACTGCCTATAATGCGCCAAAATACGTACTGCAAATCAGTGGTTTCAGCTTAAAACACTTAAAACCAGGGCTCAAATTCCACGATTCCCATCAAAGTCCCTGTTTGTTGAAATTTAATGGCTATATAATTTGCGATGATTTTCGGCTTTACAGTCAAATATCTCTCAACTCAATAGAGAGGTTTATAAATATTCTTAGTTATGAACAATAGGCCTTTCTATGTGTTCTATGCCGAATAATAAGTCTTTATGTCATGATTGTTGTTACACGTACCTTGTACCAATTACTCATCCTTAATTGCCTCGTTCTGGTGTTATTATATTCCAGTATATATTAGAAGGAAAATGGAATTGTTTCGATTTTCTTTCTCCTCGTAATCCTGAGCCCAATAACAGCTGAACAACAGCAACAGTTTTTAAACCACGAAGCATGCATGCATGAGCAAGTATTTATATAAGACATCCGAGGCAATAGCTAAAAATTTTAAATTATCCATAACTTATATTTCGCGATGAAATGTGTGTATATATATTATTGTGAGACTGTGAGTACACATATTGAGTTTTATAATAGGTGTATAAGCACAATCTAGTCGTATAGTAGCTATATCACAAAATAATCAGAACAATAAGCATAAATTTTCGCCATTACTGTACATATACATGCAGTTCAAGGTGATTCTAAAAACACCATGAAGCCAAACATCAGTTCTCTTGGGCGGATGGATATAAATATAACTATATTGCATCAAAGATCTCGTGTTACAAAAACGTTTTACCTTGCAAAAGCCTTTGTTTGTCACACAAAAGGTTTTTGTAAAACTCCACGCTCAAGTTGTATTCAGTTTGTATAAAGAGATCCGGCACATCGATAGGCCTTACACTACAGAAAGTTAATCACTTTACGAGTTGCCAGAGTGAAGAAAATCATGTCTTTAAAAATTTTCGTTTTAACTTTGCTGGCGTGTCTTGCAACGGCAAAAGTGAGTGAGTAAAAGACAAATGTGTTACAAAAAGAATCTTTAAAAAAATCCTATATTTGTTCATAAGAATATAATGGCACGTGAGTTAAGGCTGTCTTGCGTTTATAGTATACATGCATACTGTGTATTTATACGTTCATATACCTACCTGGAAATTAGAAATAGTATAATTTATAGTCAACTGAGTTTTTATATTTAGTCGGTTTATGACGCCTTTTGTACCACCATGTTGCATTCACATAATTTCTAAGTGCAGAACATGCATGCGGCAACTTTTTGATAAATAATTATACCTCATGCATATATCTGGCTTTTCTTTAGTACATATAGCCAATATATAGAAAACATTTTCCGTGTTTCTATACACGGTTATAGTGTAAATTTCGAGGTGACTATTGATTTTTCTACATTCTGGTCAGTGCATGACTATAGGCTAGCTTTTTGATGCTTTTTTTCAAATAAGAAACTTTAAGTAATTATAAATTTTTATGAAATTGTGTTGATTCTTACTTGTAAACACCTCCAAGGTGAAAATGTATATATATACTAAAAAAAGGCTCGGTGATTACAAGCCTATATTCACTTCGGTGATTACAAGCCTATATTTACTTCGCCAATCACGCGTGGCAGTTTGGGAGAACGAGAAATAATCAATGGGATTCCGTTTCATTTTTTTAGATGAACTCAACAACGCGAAGAAAACTCAACAGACATCAAATGATGAACAACAAAAAATTGTTATGGAAGACTTGAACACTCAAACGTCGACTGATCTCACAACCGTTGCAAATGATGACCCGGACAGTATCGCGAATAAAGGACGTATGTTTATTCACACTATCTTCTCAGTTGTATTCGTTAGAAATATCATAATTTAGGAGTTATATTTGCCTCGACACTTTTCTCGATATTATAAGACGTATTTTAAGACTTAAAACTAGAAATTGCTATTTACACGTGAGTAAATATATAGAAAATAATGGCCGGAATGTATCCAAAACAAAAACTATTGAACACATGTAGGTAGAACCAATCAATCTAGACTTATATTATTTACGGATTATATCAATTTTTGCTTTCGTTTTCCATTTTAACTTTTTAGTGTGTCACTGGGGCATCAAGGTTTGGCACAAGCCTCGCACCGCCATTCGTTGTAACTGCATGAAATGGTGAGTGAAATAGTTTCACTAGTCGCAAGTACAAAATTACACAAAAATTGATACAAAGATCAACGCCAAGCAAATATGGTCAGACATACCCGCACACGAGTTTTTTTCCTTAGGTAATAGACCATTCTTATAATGACGTCAAACGCGGAAAGTCTGATGATACACGGAATTGGATTGGCTCCGCTAAACCATCGAGCTAATCAAACTTCGTGTAAGATCAGACTTTCCGCGTGACGGAACTGATCCGCGTGATCAGACTTTGACGTCATTATGAAAAAGGTCTATTGGACAGTGCGTATAGCTGTAGTGCGCATTGTATAGGCTTTACGAATAACGTAGCTCGACGATTTAGCAATTTATTCAAGTGGTCGCAATTCAAAAGAAACAGGCAAAATCTTTCGCATTTTACGTGGAACCACGTCCTAACACCTCCTATATAACTTCCGACCTCATCTTTTTAACCTATAGTACGTGTCAGACGGGTGGTAATTGGGCCTGCGCATATGAATTCGCATACTGTCCATACTTCTGTAAGTATATATCGCACAGCTGGAATCACTTTCGAGATTTCTCGTTAAAAAATACAATCCGCTACGATCAAATTTACTTTGGGTTTTTTCAACTTTTAGATTGTGGCAATGTTATCTTCAATCCCGCCAAGCAAATCTGTTGCTCCGGTAAAGTGTACGAGAAAAAAGGCGGCCATATGTGCTGTGGCTACTTCTATTACAACCGCGCAGTAATGCAATGCTGCAATTACTACTCCGTGAAACCGAGACGGGCCGTGTGCCCTCGTTTTAAAGTCTAGAACCCAATTTCTCGTGGCGAAAATGAGAGAGCGACTCTCGTATACATAGTCTTTGGCTTCGATATTAATTAATACGCATGCTTGAAATTGAAAGAGCGATCGAATAGAAAGTATCATATTAAATCTAGCTGTCAATTGTGTAGCGACTTCATTGATATTTTTCGAATCAAATATAGAATTGAAAGAATATCTATCGTGAGTGGGTTTAATATTGCACGGCGGATTATTATCTCACACAATTTTAACCATCTCTTATATATATGCATCTTTTACCTGTAATATAAATATCTTTCTACATAACATTTGGTTCTGTTGCCACATGATAGCAGCCGTATAAATTACTTGACAATTACTTGAGTCTGTGGAACTGTAAAAAACTTGGAACAATATAACCACGTCGACATCTCTTATAACTAAATTGAAGGTGGTTTTACTGAGTTTTTGAACGTTTGAGACTGGCTTATTAAAAACCTAAAATCTGGGAATGTTAAGAAACAATAGTAGAAGTAAAATACGTTGATTTGCCAATTTGCATGCAGAAAAAAATATCAGGCAATTAATAGAGTCAAAATCTCAGCTTTTTGCTTCATGCTTTTGCATCCACGAAGTATAGAACTGAACCATAAGAGTTATCGTTCCAGGTTTTACTACAGTTCAGTTGTTAGACATTGCCTCGCCATGTGTATTTTTGACGCAAATATAGCTCGATTTCGAAAGGTATGCGACTGCGTTTCAACCTCTAGCTATAGGCTACAACAAATTTTAAACGATTGAATTTAACATCTTGTCGAACAACGTAAACAGTTAGGTTATACTTATATATAAATTATTTAACATGATGTCACCCTCTTCCAGACCTCGTTATGATGAAGAGAAGTCTTACAGTATTGACTCTTTTCGACTTTCAAGGGTATATCTTTGCCGCTCAGGTTTAACTTATTAACAAAATCGGGAACACTTTCAGCAAAAGATGATGCGTCCTTGGTTTTAAAGCGATGAAAATAAAACGCCATACAAAACCCAGTCATAAAAGCATCAAAACCAGCACGGTGATTTCCCGTGGCGGTGTTCGTCGGTTTTTTCGTTTCTGATGGGTTTTCGGATTTGTCCGACTCATCGGCGATATCACAATCCGCACCGCCGTTCACTTCACAACTTTCATCATTTTCACATTCTTTGGAAGAAATATTCTGTTTTGACTTTCTATTTCGTTTCCGTTTCTTCTTCTTAGCTTTCTTCTGCTGTTCATAATTCAAAATGACATCAATGTCATGCGACATCTCACATTGCATTCCTTTAGGACAATAGCCATGCGCCTGTAGGAAGGAGAAAGGATTTTTTAGAAGTTTGGAAATCAAAATTGAACATTTCATATTTGATTCACGCATAAAGTCTATAAAGAATAAAGTGCCTTGTCTTTACATTTGCATGGCATTTAAATACATAATATATTATATATAGCTATATAATTTAATAAATTTGTTATCCTTCCAGTCGACACAGGGCTGAGTGGTCTATACCCTCTTGAAATAAAGCTGCTCAATCCAGGACACTGGTACATAACCAAAAGTTTGGCAAAATCTATGTCAACCCATATTCTGCGCGGCCACTATTACACAAAGCAGGGAGCGAAAGGCCTAGATTACTAGGCTAAACCCACCGCATACTGCTCGCAAGGTAGAGCTGAGCCCGCAGACACTGATATCTTGTTGATAATTCCATTGATCGAGACATCAGCGGTTGATGGATAACTACAGCATTCAATAGTCACACACGTTTTACCACTTGCTTCATATTCGATATTTTCGCGCCAACTAAGGAGAAATGGATGTGAGGAATTCGTCCTAACCCAAACTGACTGAATCTGTAAGTAATTCGTGGAAATTGGGGCAAAGGAAAGATCAGTGCATGCGTACTATAAAAGTTATATTATAATATAGCTATAGTAAATGGAAATACTGTTATGGATATAATGATACAGTATGCATGACAGGTTATAATAATTATAATCTTTGACAATGTCCAATTGATTTCATCACCTCTAAACCCGGCTAACAGAAATAAGATTATTTGGCATACTGTACCTTTTTTTAAAAATGTAATTCAGGTAGGTTGCGGAACAACCCGCGTGAAATTCAGCAATGTATTTCGTATCTATCACTCCAGCATTAAACATTACCGAGAGATCAGCAAGAAAGGTCGATAATGACGAAGGCAAATCAGTGTAGAAATTCTGATATAAGAACACGAGATCCATTATCCCATTGTGTAATGCAATTGGTTTGGAAGACCTCAAGATTTCGAAAAACAACTCTGATATCGTGTTTACATCTTTTTTGGCATCCTGTAATGTATATATTCAGTCGTCGGACTTCTGCTCTGACACCGGGGCAGCGGAGTGTATGGGACGTAGAGTAGATTGAATTGAGATATCATATTTCAATGAAGAGAGAACTCGCAATGGTTTTCGTGAAGGCGGGAAAAATTAATGTAAGATTTCATGCCTATATTTTGTCCCACCTATCGTATTAAGTTATCAATATCTTCCCCTCCTAGCTGAGATTTTCAGTATAGGGAGTTTAAAATGACACAACGGCCAACGGGTATACACGGACTATCTTTAAGCATTTTTTTACATATTCCTAAGGCTGAACATTAAACTAGCGATCATGACTACGACTTATAAAATAATAGCACTAAGGCATGCGACGTCTTGAATACATATGTTCAAATTTATGTTATAATTAGTGAGAAATGTGAATCGTTATTAGATGCATTCCCCTTTATAAACTTAAGGCCTTTATCGTAAATTGACTGAAATAACTTGAAATATTCATAGCTAATTATTTCACTAATAAGTAGTGGGTTGATAGTAAATTACAGTACACAGTACGTTTTTTTAAAGTGACGAAAAAGTAATATAGCTAATGCATGCATGCGTCGAACAGAACGTATACTAGGTTCACAGAAAAGACTATTTCGTGATACCTGCATGCATGCACGCACTAAAGCCAAAGGCTCATATCTGAAATATCAGCAGGACAGAAATTTCTGTTCCGCGATCAGTAAATGTGCTTTTAGCATATTGAGTTATGCATCTAAATGGTGTCATAACAAAAATCGTATACATATCTAAATTTTGAGTTGGTAAATTATAAGAATATCGAAAACACCCGATGCCAGAGACTTACAAGTGTAGCTCCTCATATATTTCAGTGGAACAACTGCTCCGTTGACACACTGTCACTTACCTTGACATTAGGCGTAGAGTAAGGAATTGCTTTGGCATAATGTGTATTGAAATCAAAACCATGCTCCAATAGAAACTTCAATGAAGCAGGCTCGACAGTGAAACTGTCTTTTCGTAACAGCATCACGTTATATGTTTGAACAAAAAAATCAGAATTTCCTTTTCCAACATTTGTATTTTCAGCTCTTTTCTGGAAGACTGAAATCCCCACAGACAGTATAGAACGTGTCTTTGCAATGTCGCAAAATGCCTTGTATCTTTCATTCGAATCTCTGGGGTGGAAAATAATCTCATTTAACAAAGACGTCTGCTAGTTTTATTAAAACAATTTCTGAAATTAAGATTCTATTAGGATTACCTTGCCATGGTGTCTTTTCTGTTACCTATACCGCTCATCTCCTAATAAAATTATTACAGTTAGAGACAAGATAGTATAGCAAGAACTCAGACAACTTTGTGAAATTCAAAAGAACAACACATTAAAAAATGAACAACACATCTTAAAGACATATATTATCAATGAATTATGATGATGTCTAAATTCTTTATGAATTTAATGCATGGTTATTCATGGAGAAGCCACAGAGTAATTCGTGTTGCATTCCCAGGCATTCAATATGATTGATAGATCATAACATCTCAAGTCTAATTGCCCATCCTACAAACCTAATTAATGTCAAACCTGGAAGGCTTGAACCATAAACTGGCTTAATGATTTTCTCACCCACAACAAATAATTAAATTACACGATCAAAGTTTTTCTGCTTGAAAAAATGTGCCAGCTGGGATACCTCAAGGAACATGTAATTAGGTCCTTGTCTAGAAATTATCTATGATCTATGCCCGTTGCTCTGTTAGGTAAATAGAATCACTTATGTGAAAGTTTGCAGATGAAACCACCAGTTTAGAACGTTGACTAGCTTTACATTAACAGGAAAGAATGCAGCAGGAAATTGATTTTGAATTTGCTTAATGGTCAGCAGGAAATGATCATATGTTTTAGAAAGACTAATATTCCAGCATTAAAGCTAATACAAGTACATATTAGATAACCTACCTTTTTAAAGAGTTCAAACAAAAAAACTTTAGGACTTACGTTCACAAATAAAGAAACATATATTTGACATGCGTAAAAATAATCAGCAAAACGTTTGTACTTCATCAAGCGATTTAAACAGGCTAATGCAGATGACAAATAAAAAATTTTATGCAGTGGCATCACTAGGGGTGGCAAGGGGTGGTATTTGCCATCCCCATGTGCTAAAATTAGGTATCTTATAACATATGGTGTATGGGAAAGGGGAAAAAAAGTGAATTCCCTTTTGCCTTTCATTAAAGCCATGCACACAACTTCACACCAGTGTTGCCTCCTCAGGAATCAATTAAACCTATCAATCTTATTCATGTTTACATATATCATAGAAACAATGGTGAACAAAAGAATTACATTGGGCATACAATGAATATATGAATATGCACCCCCCAACTAAGCTTTTAGCTATGGCCACACCCCTGAACCTCTAGTTCTGGACTTCTAGACAAACCAAAAACTACCATACATCTTCAATATTACTCCATACCCCTGCGACAAAAATGTACATTAAAACATGCTTTCTTGAATTCATTTTCACTGTGCACCCTACTGCCTAAACCTATCCTCTCTGTGAGAATTGCTGTTTTATAGTCCATAGTTTAGATTATTACCATGATTGTACATATATAATTATGTCTCACCAGATCAAGTGCAATAAAAGTTGCAGACTTAATAGCCAAGATAAGTCCTGGCCAATATTCCCTGACATTTTCCGCATGCACATCAACCACGGGAATATTCCTCTCGGCCATATAAACGAGATCAAATTCCGTAAATTTAATGATACCCCTACTTTCACTACTTTGATCAACTCCACATGTACATGCGTTTTATTAGTTTGGAACACAGTTTTAGGACAATCACTCCAGTAATACATAAAGATCAGTGTTAAGCGAGCTGAGGAAATTAGCCAATCAGAAGCCAGAACCAGTCTTCTGTTTGCAGTCTGTTTGATATTCATATTTGACTTTTATAAGGAAAAAGCGCGAGATTCAATTGGAGCCCGCGATTTCGTTCACTGGTCCAAAGAAAATCCATCAAGCATGCGCAGAACCAAGACAAGAGATTTTGCCTCTGACATGTGTGTTATATGTAGAACGTTTTGGAACGAAAATTTTAGCAAGAGTAAAGAAAATAAAAGTTGCGGGTGATCTTTAAAACGGATTTTACCTAACCGCAGTTTGCTAGAAGTGAGGAGAATATATAAGCTGAAAATCGCTCAGAGATATAATGAAGCTTACAGCTGATCTGATTTTGCAGTCAGCACAGTTTACAAATGCACTCAAAGACAGAGAACTTGATCTTAGAGGTATTTACTTCGTTTATAGTTTGATTCATGTCTTTTTATGCCCTGGAACTAACAGTACTGCAAACAATAGTGATAATTTCGTTCGCTGTTATGAAACTGCTTCAAATTTAGTTAATTAGGAAATAGGAATGAATTAAATGTTCAGTTCGGACTTCGGATAGTTCAAATCCACGAGATCAATCAACAGTTCACTATAAAACAATACTTATATATTATAAAGTTGTCAATTCATTACGAATGATATCAATTCTTGCAACTGTGTGTTGAAAAGTGCTTTAAGAAAAGTACAGTCATAGTTTATTAATCCACTATGATGCATCACTATCAGTCATTTTTGTAATATAGGTTACAAGATTCCAGTCATTGAAAACCTTGGAGCAACTTTGGTAAGCTACAGTTGACTTAGCAAGCTACAACCCAGCAAGATGAGAACATTTCCTTCTCATGTAATAGAAATGTTAAAATAATAAGCAACACATATTACAAACAGGTCACTTTGCAAAGCAGGCCAACTTGCTTAGCTGGGTCAACAACATTTTTCTCTTAATTAATTAACTTTATCTGAAAGGTCCCATAAATCAATATAATAATATTTCAAAGATAAGTCGAGAAATACAAAGTTTAGGTACCGTAGGTAAACTTTGAAATTGATAAATATATAGAATATGGCCCATAAATGGCATGACTGAACAATATTTAATTGATTTTAGCAGTGTGAGAATATTCTAGGATAGCATTAATCCAATATGTTTCCTACTTTTTATATACATGTTGGGAAATGGGAAGGGGACCCATTCTCAACATGTCAAAGGTAAAAAGTTTGGGAAAATTGCAGATATTAGTGGCAAATATTGTCAGTGGTAAAGGGTTTTCAATTCATTGCTATTGTGTTTTTAGGACCAGTTTGACACAATTAATTTCTCAGATAATGATATCAAGAAACTTGAAGGATTTCCCTTATTAAAGAGATTGAAATGTCTCTTGCTGAATAACAACAGAGTTTGGTGAGTATTTATGATGAAAAATCTGTTATCTTTTAGTGATGTTATCTATTATTGTTGCCATCAGATGTTATATAAACAACTCCTCTTTTACACTGTACATTGCATGGATATTATTTTTGCAAATAAAGGTATATATAGATCCTTAATATACTGATGGGTAACAAAATTATGTGTTCTCCCACATCACATTTAATTGAAGCTCTTCTAATAATGTTTCATTTTTCCAAAATGCAAATTGCAGAGCATCATTCTTTGGTTCCTGGTATAAATATCTTCATATTATTTCATACATTTCAACAAGGCTTATGAAAATGACCCAGAAGCTATTTTTCCATTCTGAGATCTTTAAACAGAGTTAGTCAGATGGTTTTGCAATATTTGATGTATCATATCAAATGAATAATCAATTGAAAAATCCTCTTATGTATAATAGTAAAAAAAATGTAGCTACAGGGTCGTTATTGCTTGTTAATCTTGATTTGATTAATACCTGTCTATGAAAAAGTTAAACCTAAAAATACACGTACCCATGTAAATTAGATGACTTTAAGTGTTTTGAATAAGATCTAATGATTTTATGCATATATATTTTTACTGCAAGTGTGGATGGACCAAATTGAGGTAAGCTATCGATGGCGTCACCCAGAAGAATTCCTTAATTCCATTGTTCATAGATAATTTATTCACCAAATCACTGCTTGGAACAATAGACGTTTGAAATGCATTATATTTTGAATACTGGTACTCGTAATATTTTTGCTGTGAAAACAGGCTCTAAATCTTCAATCTGCCATTGTTTTAGCATTTTTTTGGTTGTTATCGAACAAAAATCACTTGATTAATGCAAGGCACATTTTCATCAATATAACAATTTCAAATGTCATATATTCAAATTATATGTTTACAAGGTAATGGTGCTTCAACTTAGTCAATACTCAATTCCAGATATGCAAAGAAAAAAGTACTTCTAGCTGTGGAAAACATGAGTTCCCAATGCATAGCTAGACAACTAAACAGTAGGAATTTCAGGGTTTTTATTTTCAAGCCAAAAGACAAATACCAATCTACAAAGTTCTCTCTATTTAAAAGTCTTCATTTTATGTAAAAAATCTGACTCAACAAATCATAACATTGTGTATGAAGGTCTTGTTTTGTTTACTTTGTATTTTTGTTACAGTCGAATTGGTGAAGGATTAGAAACATGTTTACCAAATTTAGAAACGCTGGTCTTGACCAACAACAGTATGCAAGATTTGGTATGTGACATGCTAAACATGTTTAGAACAAGTACTTTGGCAGAGGAGCAGATTTTCCTTCTTTCATTGTTGATTGCAGAAATCATCCATACTTGAAATTTAGTATAATGCACTGCAGTACATGATTTACAATACATTTTTTTTACCTAAAACCTTTACAAAAGGATTTGTTTAAAGTATAGTAGGGTGGTCAAAGATTTTATTATATCTGTTACATCATTTGAATACAGAAACAAATAAATAAATTCATTTTACTCCTTTTTTTCTATATAGAGTGATTTGGAAACATTAAAAAGTGTCAAATCATTGAGATATTTAAGGTAGGGTCAATCTTACTAGTATACCGGCCTAGCTTTAACAAAAGTTATAGTATACAGATATTTTTCATTTGCCTCTGATGATTGACAATGTATTTTACTGAATGTTTTTAGTATAGTCCATAATGTCCATTCTCCATAGTATAGTCCACTCTCCATTGTCCATAATGATAAATATCAAAGAAAAGAACCATCACTTATTCACTTTAGATAAGAAAGTATTGTATGATAATACCACACAGTACCTTCAATTTCTATTCATGGCTCAGTTGTTTGGTGTTATTTATTGTGTTGCCTTCATCACTAAACCTTCCTCGCTGACCTCCCATATACTAGTAGACAAACATCCTTATGGGCGCGTCCTCATGCATGCCCACAGCTTTTGGCAAATCTAAAATGCAATATACAGTGCATTTGGTTACCACTGCGCATATCACTGCGCATTTTCTCGTTCAACGGCCGCTTTGTTGAATGACGAGCCTAATTCAACTGTTGATATACGAAACGTATTATTTTAGCGCTTTTAAATACAAAGTCATTCAAGTTTCATAATCACTATGCTCGAGCCGAGGAGCTTCGACTGGTCAATTTTAGGTTTTCCGTTTGGAATATTGTTTTACCTCTTTTATGACGGGCTGACTCAGTCTCGACTTATGAAAATTACCAGTGAATATTGTTTATTGTAGAAATTATTACTGTAGTGTACATCTTACTTAACTTTTTCTTCAACAAATTTGGAGAAATTCTATATACCATGCATGTATATGTTGTGAATGAAAACTATACACGCTCCGAAAAGCTTCAGTTCGTCCTCAGTAGTCATGCATGGGCTATGTAACTTATGCCATGAAGAAACGATTTTTTTTTCGCAGCTTTTAAACTGCTCCAAATTTGATAGGATGGCACATTTAGCACTTAAGTTAGTCTTGTGTGCCGCGTATACTTACATTAAAAGACTGGCCCGAGACCAAATCATTCAGTTGACAGGTGATTAAGGATGTCCTTAGTTCATGCAGAAATCTGTTTTCGATAGAAACCTAAAGGAAGAAGTACAAATACGTTGTGCGTTGTTGTGCGTGCATGCAGTACGCATTTCAAGAAACGAAACAGAGTCAGCTATGGGGTAGATAAGAATAGATTGTGTTGATTAACAATAACGAGAAACAGCTGCATGACTATTGGGCTGGTGAAGATTTTAAATGTACTGAAGTAACGTAACTCAATCTAGTAGCCTATACGATATCAATATTTTTCACACCGTTGCAAACGTGCGCGGACAATCGTTCACCGGTCTATTTTTCCTCGACAAATGTGCTTTTAACAAATTTCATTTCATTAATCCCCGCTAACCCTCTCAGGACATCGTATCTTCAAACAAAACCGCCGAGACATGCAGATGCTTAGGCAAGTGTATTGTGTATACTGTAAAAATTTTGAAACATTGCATGTGTAGCTCAGGCCTTCTACATACATGCCGCTTTCTCATGTATAGGCTAAAGCATTTTACAAGCAAGAATGCACGAGAGCTAAGTCCGAGGCACGTTCAATGTGCGTATAACTCTTTCACACGTGACTGGACCGTAGGAAAGAGTCTTTCAAAGAAATTATGTTTATATGCAAATTATGGTCTCTTCAACGTTTTATGAATAAAGTGCTAATGAAATTTGATGGAATTGCGTTCTCGCTAATTTTCTTATTAACATCGTATCTACACATATAGTATAAATCTAACATTGAATGATTGCGAGAAAATATGGATGTACGTTCTCGTGGCAAAAGAATTATCTCGAATTCACACCGGTATTTAGTTGCATCGGCTCTCTTTTGTAGGTTGTCCCTCCATCACTAGTGTCCATTCTAGATGACAGTTTAGACGACTGTTCCATTCTTTCACCTGTTGTCTCTCTTTAAACCCGCAATTTTTTCGTTCTCCACAATAAATCGATGGGCCTCGATTATTACTTCCTGAACATCAAACTCCTATTTGCTGTGAATATCCTTTACCTCTTCTGTGGGACCGGGTTGAATTTCCTGGTCATTCTTAGTTTCTGGAGATGCGCACAACTACGAAAGAAATTATATCATTTCATGGTCATGGTGTTGTCGTGCTTCGATCTCCTTGCTGCTTTTATTAGTCATACATTCATGGCAACCGTCGCGTTGTTGTCGTTCACTGGAAAGTTCAGTGCATACCCAAAATGGGTGCGAATCTCATTGGACTCTTCAACAGTTTTTCTTGGCTTTTCGTTACTGGCGATGTTAGTAATGAACTTTGAAAGATATTTGGCGACATCGCATCCTATTTTTCACCAAGTCTCGGTAACAAAAAGAAAACTATTAACCCTTCTTGCGGTACTAATTACCGTCGAACTTTCCCTGGTGTTGATTTCTATAGAGGACTTTGTAATTCCCCAACAAGTTGTTGCTCCAGTTACGTTCGCTGCTATATTTCTCCCGATGATATTTTTCAACTTTAAGTTGTTAGTCGTCGTAAGGAAATGCCGTAAAAGCAACAGACTTTCAACCGACCGAAAAAAAAGACTCTCTTTGAAAAATGTATCGAGTTGTCTGCTGGTTGTTGCCTGTTTTGCCGTGCTCTCTATTCCATTGTGTGTTTATATCGCGCTGGGGAACAATTCTGAGAAAAGAAACGCGTTTAACAATGCAAACATTGCGGGATTCTGGAGTATAACTGTAATCTCCATGAACTCGACATTTAACTGCTTGATTTTTTACTGGAAAAACAAGATTTTACGCACAGAAGGAATGAAAGTTATAAAAAACTTGAATATTTGTCAATGGAACCGTTTCCTATCCAACAGTTAGGTGTTGTTCATCGGCAATGGAAACGTAATTCATGATGTTTATATATATGAATGTCGTTTGAATACTTGAGAGTGCATGTAGATAGAGCATATATAAAAGTATTGCTCACCTAAAATCGTCCACTTCGGTCTGTTTCATCCGCGTGTAGGAATCTTCAGGTGGCAGAAAAAGAACAAAATTTTCTTTACGGGAACGTTCTCCTCATCAAAATCATATCGTTATTTGTCTACCACCTGAAGATTCCGATACGGATTAAACAGACAGTATAGTGGACGATTTTTGATAAGCAATTATAATATATTGGCAGCTACAAACATGATAGTATAGGAAGAAAATGACTGCGAGGGCACTATTAGTTTCGAGCGAAATTTTAGCGTTTTATATCGTATACAATGCATGTGATGGACCTCAAAATGACGTTCCCGCAAATATACAAAAGTGACCTTTCTCGCCAATGTTGAATTATTTAATGTTGTTGACATATCCTATTTGGACTGATCTAAAATCGACCTAGGTTTTCGACCTTGGTTGCATAATACACACTCTATATATGATTTTGTGTGGACAGTATAAGCACCATACGTACATTTATACATAACAATATTTTGATATTTTCAGTTTGATGCGTAATCCTATACTAAATAAACCAAACTACAGATTGTACGTCATCCACAGTTTGCCTCAACTTAGAGTCCTGGACTTTCAAAGAATAAAACAACGGGTAAGATGTGCAAATGTTCACACACAATACAATACTTCTTATGGCGTCCAACTGTAAAATTCTAATGTTCTCGAAAAAAGTGAGGAATTTCCTCACTATCTATGGCGACATATTTTAATCTCCAAAGAAATGGCCTACATTGTAAAATAGATCGGATACGTTATTACATTGGAAAATTCGAGCAATCCTGTCATCTTTTCTTTGCCTGCCTCAGGAACGCGAAGCCGCCGCGAGGATGTTTAGTGGGAAAAAAGGAGAAAAACTCGTGAATGGTGCAATGAAAAGCAAGACCAATAAGTATGTCGTACTCTACTTTTGCGCAATTTAACAGCAGTCACGCGATGCTTGCAAAATAACTGCTGATTATACATTGCTATAACAACACAGAACAACACGTGCATGTGCATGAGGTAGCGCATTGATTAGCGACATGCACTAAAGCAAACAGCCGAAACAAAGATGCATCGATGAAGGAAGCAAATAGTGAACGTATAGAGAGAGGAAAGAATACACATGCTTTGATGGAAGTTATCGGTTTTAAAAACCTGGATATTTGTAGCTCTATATAGCTAGAATATAACGCTATCCACCGTATGATTTTTTAACCGTTGTAAGAAGGTTACTGCACAATGAAACTGCGTATAATATTCATCTCACAATCGATGAAGAAACCCCTAATTGGTCGTAAAAATCACTGTCCGGTGCTTAACGGCGCTGAGATTTTCTGCGAGAAAAACCTTTTACCTGTAAAATATATCGCATGAAATAGGCAAGCATGTTTAGTCCGTATTCTACAATCTTCCTTATTGTACTGTTCCGTTTAAGATTTGTTCCTGGGGCGCCTCTTGTTAATCCTCCAGCCCCACCGCCGAAAAATCCACAACGGAACAACATTGCTGCAATCAAGGTTTGCAATTCTTAACATTCTGGTATAAAATCCAATACTTTAAAACCACGCTCAAATAGCAATTTTTGCGACAGATAGCAAGGTTTGTATTTAATCATGTACAACACTGGCAATATTATATAAATCATGTTGGTAGCACTCGACTCAACTTATAAACAAGACGGCTGGTTCAAATTATATAGGAAAACAATTCCCGTTAATTACTTTTGTGATTCTTACAACATTTGTTCTTACGGTAGGCAAACAGGGAAACAGTAAACTCAGTTAGTCACTCGGCTAACTTTATAGAGTCAATAAGACTAGAACGATTCAGAAGTACTTTTGCATGCCAAATGTTATGAAATCCCTTTTTGATGCCATATAAATCTATTTATAGTGATTTGTCTGGTTAATTCGTTAACGAACGAGACCTTGACCTGCTAAATAGTCAGACGATTCGCGAATCGCTCTCGACTTCTTAGAGGGACTGTTGGGGTGTGTACAAAGAGCAGGGACGTAATCAACGCGTAAACGTAATAGGCATAGAACGTAATCATCTATTTATAGTTATAATCCCCGCACAATTGTTGAAATATTGGTTGAAAAAATAATCTTTTTCTTCCTAGGCTGCCATCGCTAATGCTAAATCCCTGGAAGAAGTGCAAAAACTAGAAATGATGTTAAAAACTGGCCACGTACCAGAAACGCAAGAAGCCATGGCGGTGGACAAAAGTTGAACTAGAATGGCCCTGGACTAAAGGAATAATAATGCCTCGCGTGATGAATGCATCATGTATATATCAACTGACATACATTGCTTGTGCTCTGTTCACTAACTATTCGTCATTGGCGTTGGTCAAAACTAAGATTTGGGAACTACATTGCTACATTTCTATATCATAATGCGTATCATGAACATTCGCAAGTTGTTTATATAAAGTAGTATTTTGTCACTTTTTGCCAGTCTTTTCGCCGCCATGTCTAGTTCATTTGCCTTTATATGATTTATTTTTCCAATATGTAAGTACATACAGAGGAAAGCGTGGTCGGTGGTGGTATATATATAGCTAGGGTATATATAGCGTTATGGAATGTACATAACAGTTTCGATTTCTTAAACTTGGCCAAGTTTTGTGAGATTGTAGTAAACGACCATTTTTCTTCCATTACTTTGATCCATGTAAATAGGTGAACCTTTCAGTCTCAAGAATAAAACTTCAATAAACGTCTGTATATGTCATAATACACCATACGTTTTCTGGAATTATCTCAACCAACTACCCAAGCTTATCATCGTCAGTGCCATCTCTGATAAAACTGTGATAAAACATTCAAATTCATACAGCTGGCTTTATGGCCTCTTCCCAGCTGTTCGTGTACGGTCGTATACATGCGAAATAGTACTGAAATATACGGACCAGTAGATATATCATGATAATTTACTAACTGGTTTAATTGACATTAAAGGACACGAGCGATAAATTTATTACGATTATCTCTAATCCTAAATTTAACTCTGATTCTATATAAGCTAATCTTGTGATTAAATTCATATATTTAGGATTTAATGAACATAGTCATTGAATTATTTCCCGACATTAACAATTCTAACGTTTAGAATTTATCATCTTTATCAGGGTGTTAAATATCCCCTACGAATAATTTCCAATCGTGCATTGTCTTAAAAGTCTTTCTCAATCATTTTCGTCCAGGGTATATAGGGATGACAAAAAAACGCTTTTTTTGACACGTCTATACGTATCAAAAACAGGATATCAACATGTCAACAAAGTTTGTCGGGGAGATTCAGCGGATTTGGGATGTGATACATCACTTGACGGCATGAAATAAAGACAAACATACAGCGAGAGAAAACTTTCATACCGAATAGCGAATATAGAACGGCGTTTTTCAGCTTTTGGATTGCAGCAAATGCCGGAGTCACGTCAACGTGCACAAGTCACAACTATTTCATTTAATTTCGAATACATATTTAACGAATACATATTTGTGTGAGTTTACATACATTAGGTAATATTGATTATTTAGCACGCATTGTAGTCACTAGACACTACATTCTCTTTTAAATGTACTAGCAAATCTAATCTTTAATCTACTAGCAAAATCATGATTTCTCGGTCAAATACAATACAAATTGTTAGTTAAAACATTATATGCAAGTTTAATTTTTCCCGTAAAAATATCAATCAAATTATCCGCAATTTTCCCCCCAAATCGGTTTCATATGTGGCGGCGGGGGGTTAGCATATTAAATAACGAATTACGATGATTTACATATGTAAATAATGCAGAATTATCACGAATTAAAAACAACCCTTTACACCACGGACGATTTAGGTTTTGACAATCAGTGTATGTTGTCGTGCGGTCTGACTATACACCGGACGTTTGGCTTGAACTAGAAATTGCTATGTAGATATATGCCTTTTCTTTTACGATAGCTATCTCTGGTGCATTTCGGCCGTATTGATAGACCACGACAAAACTTTTGGTCTTACCGCGCCATGTGTCAGGAAATGTATCATTGCTGGCCTTTATATTAAGTGTACTTTCATCTCTAATTTGGCGTCGAACTTCAGTTGTAACATTACCTAACCCGTAAACTGCACCCAGGATTGCGAGCTTATGCGAATCTCTTGGACCATGATAATCTCCCTTCCGAGAATAATGTATTACCATTTTTTTGTGCTCCTCCACAACAGCGACTGATGGCGTCTCTCCGCCGTACTGATAAACGACCACCAAACTTTTACGAGTCCCACGCCACCCGTCACCAAATGTAGCATTATTCGCTTGGACCTTCAGTGAACAATTTTTCACCAACTTTTTAGCCTTATCGGTGACGTTTTTCACTCCATATGCAGCACCAAGTATGGTAAGAGGGGGTGATGCAATAATATGTATTCTCTCACCTTGAACAGCGATCTCGACCATGACATTAGATCTGTACTCATAAACGACAACTAAGGTTTTTTTGCGACGCTTCCAACCCTGCCCCCATAGATTATTAGTAACTGGTTGGTCGAGTACAACGTTATTCTTTACAAGACTTCGAGCTTTCACAGTGACATCGCACACACCGTAAACGGCACCAAGGATATTTAGTTGTGAAGAACCTGTAGTTATTCGTGAATCGACTTGTGGACCCTTGATTTCTAAAGTTTTGCCTTCTTTTACCGCCTTTACTTCTGCTGCTTTATCACCGTACTTGTAAACCACGACCAGGCTCTTGTTGCGTCCACGCCAGGTATCGCCAAAAACACTGTTCTTTGCTATAACCGAAAGTGTTGATCCTTGCTGATATTCCCTTACTGTTGCAGTGACATCGGTCTTCCCATACGCTGCGCCTAGAATTTCTAGGTCGCTAGACATAGTTATATATGAAGTTTATGAACGTATGACGTTCTGAGTTTAGCAACTGCACATTCAAACTGACAAATGCACATTCCAGGTTGGCGTAAGTATTGAAAGAATGCACAGCATTACCGCGTAATATATAATTAAAATTGTTGCTATGCATTACAAACACCTAACTCAGTGCTGATATATTATTATTTATATGCATGATGATATATAGGGGGAAGGGCAGACGAATGATTTCAGAAAAAAATTACTTACGAGTGCAAATTGTCTGACTTATCACTGTTTTCGGCAAAATTCGGCCTAATTTTGATAAACCTCAAATTGACTCATCTTTTCTAAATTCAAAGGTTCCTGTGGAGCAGACGCCTCCCACCCTGTACGTTTATTATTTTCGTTTACCTTTCTGGCCTTTAATTCTTATCAGGGTTGTCGAATTACTGAAAAAAGAAGCACAATATTGTTATAGTCGGCACTTTGATTTCTTTGTTTGAAGCCCCGTTTACACTACAGTCAATTTATCGGCACGGCACGGCACGGCACGGCTAAAATTGGTACCCGTACCCAATTTTATTAGTGTTCAGGCAACCAAAACAAAGGCCGAGCATAGATAAAATGGGCACGGGTACCCATTTTAGCCGTGCCGTGCCATTAAATCGAGTGTAGTGTAAACGGGGGTTCAAACAAGGAAAACAGCGATCATGGCAATAATATTTGGGTGATTTATTCAGTAATCTGGCAACCCTGCATGATTCTTATCTTCCCCGGAGCTGTTTAGTTAGCATGCCTATATTTTTCCGCCATTTTATATCTATTCTGGAAAAATCATTAATTGCATTAAATAAATAAAAGTGCTCCTCTCGCCAATCCGCATCCAAAACAATAAATATTTGATGAAATACGATTTTTCTCGAGATTTATAAAATTGATGTCGATGTTTTTATGCACTGTAGGATACCTGACACCCCAGAATGTTTTTAACTCATCAATTCCAAATAACAGCAGTCATATTTCCTTCAGCAACTGGGCTCTTACCACTTCGCTGAATACTGATTGAATTTTTGTTTTGTGATTATATTATTTATATATATACGATTCCTATTCTGATGATACAGACTGTGGTGGCCAATTTTTGGTAAGCAAAAATTCTATATATCTGCATGTTCTTAACTATTTCGGAAACCGGGAAACGAAGCGATCAGTAACGTAAGACCATGCACCAAAGGAATTTAAACGCTAAAACGTGAAACAATTTAAACGTGAAACAAGAAACCGCCATCGGAAATTCTCGAATCATATACTTCCTGGAAATTTCCGACGGAAATTCTTAGACCTTAGTAAATAGTAAGGCGTCTCACTTCCGATGAGACGATCCCGTGTTCTCTCAAATCCTCTCAAAGTTCTCACAACTAACCATTAAATGTCTTGCAATTTTATGGTTAGTTGCTGAAATGACATCACTGGGGAACCTGTTAAGGGTAATATAAAAATATTTAAAAATTTTCAAAAAAGTACCGAGTTTCTACCCGTCTTAAATCGAAGTCCGCAATTGCAATATGTAAGATCGATTGAAGATGCTTTAATTTCAAAATTTTGCCTCGTGGCTTTTTCACGGCGTCTTAGGCGTCACGCCGTGTTTCCTAAATTTCGCTAATACATGTGAAATCGACCAACCTCATCTATGAAAGAAGCAAAAGCAAGGTGGTACGCTGAAGAATGGACATGCAGCCGTTGCTGATTCAGATATAGTTCTCTGATTGAAAACAAGACCTGGAAGCTTGTGGAATTATACCGCCTGCATGGTCGAACAGCAATTGGTTACAAATGAGTCTTCAAAGCAAAATACGATTCACAAGGAAAGCAAATCGATTCAAAGCATTGTTAGTTGCCAAAGGCTCAGGAGGAATATGGCATCAATTGCGATGAAACGTTTTCGTCTGTAGTGCGTTTTTCGTCAATACGCGAGCATTGCCGTTCAGAATAATATGACGATCAATGCATCAAATGGACGTGTTCAACATGGGATTTATGCATGAGGGATATGTTCAACCTGGAGGAGGTTGAAGTGTGTAAGCCTGAAAATCTCTCTATGTCTTCATTCTTCAAGAAACAGTCTCCAAATGTTGGAATAAAGGCTTAAAAGAAAGTTTAGAAGAGAATGGTTTCATTCAAGTCTCGACATGCAGATCTGTGTGTTAAGGCCCACACACACTGGACGCGATTCGCTAACGCAACGCGAATTCGAAATTCGAATAAAATAAATTCAAGACTGAAAGAACATTTTGAGAAAAATATGGATACCAGACCAGACAAAATGTACTATCATTCAATAATTACCAAGAATATCAAAACATTACCAAAATTAGCAGCTTTTGAAAACTGAAAAATTCGTAAAAATCGTGTCGCGTTGGCAAATCGCGTCCGGTGTGGGTCGGCCCTAAATGTCAAGTAGGAATTCGAAGGCACGACCGTAACGGGCTGTTCATCATTGCCGTTCATGTTGACGATGTGATTCCGGCCATATTGACAGGAAAAAGTTACTGATGGAAAAGACAAAGAAAATTAAATATCCTGAAATAACGAGGCTGGCAACGCATTAAGGAACTGTTTGGAATGGTTAATTTTAACTTTCACGTAAAAACTTTTTTAACGTCAACTCGCAACGAAACAATAAGCTAATTTAAGGATTTAAGCAACATTTCAGAATGTCGTCCGAAGAATGAAGCTTAAAAACATCCAAGCGGGAAGAGAATTATGTCCTGAAAGGAAAGAGATAGGGGAGGGACGTGTATGGGGCAAGCTTTAGATCAACTTCGTTCAACAGTGCTGCAAATTCAATAAGAAACGAAATCTCCGATCTCAATTCTAACACGAAGAGCATAATCCAAAAGGAGTTTCGAATCCGTTTCGACAGCAAGAACGTCCAAATAATGAAAGTTCTCGGAGGCTTTCGATGTATCTAAACTGGATATCGATACTTTGAGTTATCTTCTAGAGAATTTTGACTGTTTGAACATCAGTAGCCTGCGTGGCAGACGGTCATTTAGAAACACAAACTTCTAAAAGCCTATAAAACATCTGAGCTTGTGAACAGTTCATTGCATACAAAAGAACTAGAATTGTCGAGGGCAAAACACGGTTCCCAATTGGTGCTATACCGCCGGAGTTGTCTATGAGCGAATAGTCAATGAAGGCGAAGCTTGAGTTGACAATTAACAATTAGACAACGAAGGTGAGTTGTCTAATTGTTTTAGTATACACCCTGTACCTAGATATATTAATTTCGAGAAAATAATCGATACACCGCAATTATACACTGAAAAATAATTTAATTAACGTTCACCATCACGAATAGACAATGGTTGAGTAGTCAATCAGAATGTAGGATTTGTAATAGACAGTAATCGGGTGTATACTAACGTATATTAATTGAAGTTCCTCAACTTGAAGAACAGCATAGCAATTACGCGAGTACGGCAACTGGAGTGTATAGCTTTTCTGTGTTACGATCGAAGCTCACTCCACGCAAACAGACCCGGGATTCGTCATTCGAACCATCTTTGCATTAACTCGTAACAAAGATTTTGTGCCGCAACTCGACATTGATGTATACTATTAATTCGTGGGCTTCAAAGGCAGCCAGAAGGCTGAATGTGTCTAAAGATAAAAGTTGACGTATGTTAATTCACTTCTAAGAGAGTTACTGTAAACCGTAAAACTAGAGTGAGTCACGGGAGCCTCCACTCTCAAGCTTTGAGGAGATGCATTTATATCGACAATGGAGTAAGGATATAGGAAGATTTTACCGTTCTGAAATATTATATTTAACTAATTCTGCTATTACTATTAAATGCATGTAAATATAAGTTCATTTCATTGAGTAGTACACAATGGACATGTCACATGTTTTCTACAGTTAATTGTTCTTTATAAATAATCATTAACAATCATAATTATTGCAATTAAAGCCAGCCAAAAACTAATACAGAATAATGTTCTACTATATAGATACTTGCATGGATTAGTGTTGACTGATACGATGGTCTCATGCTTTGTAGTTTTGCCGGTATAGGAACATAATTTTAAGTAGAAATATAATAGAAAATAATGCAAAATATCTTCTTTCACATTTCTGCAGTTGCCCACATATTTGTACACCCCCAACCGAAAATCTAAAAATCCGTCTGGCGTCTATGCTATATAATTAATCATCGGTCTCCTAGTATCACCTGCTGTCTATGTTTAAATGTCTGTTTTTCTTTCACCTGCCTGTTGTCTCTCTTCAAACACACAACTTTTTCGTTCTCCACAACAAGTCGATGGGCCTCGATTATTACTTCTTCAACATCAAACTCGCTGTGAATGTCCTTTTCCTCTTCCCCGGGACTGGGTTGAATTTCCTGGTCATTCTTAGTTTCTGGAGATGCGCACAACTACGAAAGAAATTATGTCATTTCATGGTCATGGTGTTGTCGTGCTTCGATCTTCTTTCTGTTTTAATTAATCAACCATGCATGGCAATTGTCGCTCTGTTCACTGGAAAGTTCAGTGCATACCCAAAATGGGTGCGTATCTCATTCGGCACTTCGGCAGTTTTTCTTGGCTTTTCTTTACTTGCCATGTTGGTAATGAATTTTGAAAGACATTTGGCGACATCGCACCCTTTTTTTCATCAAGTCTGGGTAACAAAGAGAAAACTCTCAGCTCTTCTTGCGGTACTAATTACTGTCGAACTTACTCTGGTATTGATTTCTATACAGGACTTCTTGATTCCCCATCAAGTTGTTGCTCCCGTTACGTTTGCAGCCATCGTTCTCCCGATGATTCTTTTCAATTTCAAATTGTTAGTTGTCGTCAGAAAATGCCGTAGAAGCAACAGACTTTCCCCAGACCGGATGAAAAGGCTCTCTTTGAAAAATGTATCCAGTTGTCTACTGGCCGTTGCCTGTCTGTTTTGTGGTGCTCTCTATTCCATTGTGTATTTATATCGCGCTGGGGAACAAGCCGAGGGCTAGACACACGTTTAACAATGTAAACATTGCAGGGTTCTGGTGTTCAACTTTAATCTCCATAAACTCAACATTCAACTGCTTGATTTTTTACTGGAAAAACAAGATTTTGCGCACAGAAGGAATGAAAGTTATAAAAAGCTTAAATATATGGCGACGGAACCAATTTCTATCCAACAATTAGGTGTTCCTCAGCAAACGTTTCGCAAAAATAGGTATACAATAGCAAATATAAATACTGTTATCATCGTAAACTGATCCCTACGGAGGAACACAATTTTTACCTTAGCCTGTGCACAGACATATATAGGTCTGTGCACAGGCTATTTTTACCTATGCAATAGATTTTTTTCCTTATCTAATTTGCTCTTTCGAGCCAAAGATTTTCACTATACATGCGCATACAGTGTAACAAATATTTCGCTATGAACAAGGGCAATAGTGTACCTTTCAACGTTTTCATCAAGTAGAAACAGTTAGCTATCTTGCGCATGCACGCTCACTTTAAAAATATAATAATGTAATGCAGTACTATTCACAATTTTGAATACATGTGGTAGTAATGATCCAATGTTGATTTGTCGATGAATCCCATATTGGCCTCAATAGCCTGATGGATAAGGTCCCCACTTCGGGTGCAACGATTCCAAGCTCGGGTCCTGCCGGGACCGTAGTCTCTCTCATCGTTGCTTTCACCAACTCGTTTACATTATACAGGACGGATGCAAATTTTTAATAGAAATTTTATATTGGATATAATGGCTATACACTGAAGTGGTTTAAAACTATAGTAGATTAGGGTTTTCATGTTCAAATTCTAATAGACCAAACGTTCTGGGATGATCATTTTCCTTCTGAAAAGAACTTCCAAGGTCGATCCTATTTCATATAGATGGTAAACGTTGAGTTCCTAAATATGGAGATATATTTGGAGAGTAGAAGTTATATATGTTATTTACCGGCTAGGAGGTCCGGATAGAAAAATATTTTCCCGAGGTCTCAAAAACGGCCCGAGGCCGAAGGCCGAGGGACGTTTTTGAGGCCGAGGGAAAATATTTTTCTATTGCTACTCGTTTTATGGTACGAAAAAAAGGCACGGAGCCACCTTAAATCAGATAATTCGCGCCATTTATTTCCAATATGGCCGCCGGGTAAACAGTGGAGATTCTTCTCATGGTTTAAAAAATGGCCAAAAGTGGCATTTCAAGTGCTAAAAAGCCGCGCAAGAAACGCCAGTCGATAAACTTTTTGACCCCAAGAGAAAGATCAAAGCCAAAATTTAAAAAAACCTCCACCGACGGGCTATTGACCACTCCGGAAAATGGAGACCAAGGCTCGCAATATGGAGCCCATGGAGACTCAGATATGGACTTATCGTCAGGTAATAAAAGAATCAAAATAGTTTCTTCGACACCGAAATCATCGCCAACAGGACATCGAGATAACAGTAGCTCGGAAAGCGTTTTAAAGACTCCAGTAGCTCGGAAAAAGAAGAAAACCAGTGGGAGGCCTGCTCATACGACTGTGATCACGACAGAAAATGATAACCATGACATTACGTTGGAAATTGCCAGAAAACCTGCGGCCTACGATAAGGTAAGTCACAAGGCTGCTGTTTAAGATATTGCTGTATAAGTCCATTTCGGGAGAGAGGGGGGCCTTTTAGCCTGGCCATACAGTGATACACAGAATTTTTATACCAACCTTTATACCAAGGGAGCAAACGGGCTGTGGATTGTGGATCACCAATACGTTTACTTATGGACCTATTGCACTGACGTCATAATCATTAAAAGTTTCCTATTAAATATTTCTGTATTTTGCCCAAAATTTACGTTTTTTCAAAATTTATGCTGCGTTAATTTGTCCTCCAGATGCCTAATGCGATGTCATGTGCAAAGGGTCTATTGTAATGTGCCTCAGCAAAAGCTGAAGTATATAGGTATGTGAGAAAAAGCCATTGAAACTGTGTTTCAATTAAATATCATATTTTCTCTGTGGTAATGTTCTTACCTTCTTTAGCAAAAAAGCCCCCAATTTCCCGAACAATACTTAGCATAGATGGCATAATTAGAAAGCAGTAAATTTTGACTGTCGGGAAGTCTGTTTTGATCAGAACGAAGTGTATGCAAAATGCAGTTAAAGAGTTTTATACAACCGAATAATGAGGGTCTGTTGTCTTGTCGACTGTTCGCATATTAAAAAAAAAAAAAGATGACTACTGTACCTACAGGCTGACTATACAACTATAATCACAACTTGTGATTGAAAATTTATTATTCCAGTCAGTATTCATTGTATGTAGGCCCCTGGTTCACAATATATAATACATATTGGTTTAGGTCTTTGTGGTCCAAGTTTAACTATTTTGCCTGTGTCCAATTTAATTGTCCTTAAATGACAATGTTAGCACTTAGCAGGAGAAACCGAATGATAAACTTTTCTGGAAATATGATCTAACAAATCTAAATGTAGTACGGTTTTTCAATGTGGTATTTATTGATATCAAATAATATCTTATTCTAAATTAAGTGTGTCTTGTCATCCTTTTCTGAAGTGCAAATGATTATATGTGATAATACAATTCTGTGAAAGACATTTCCTCCAGTTGCATCTTGTCTCCTGCCTATTTATACTTAGTATGGTTCTTTTGTGTCTCTCTACTGCACTAAAAAGGTAGTTTACTGCCTGGCTTAAGAGCTTATATAAGATAGGGTGGTACACTGCAATATAACCCATGATCAATTTGGCGCATGTGAAATATTGAAATGTACATTTGCAAATTCCTCTGAGCAAATTTGCACTGCATTGCACTGCCTTGTATACGCTCTGCAAAATGAAGCAAGGAAAACAGAACAATTTAAAAGAGCAATGCCAAAAGAAGATTCTTAGTTTTTGAGCAAAATATACGTACATACGTACGCAACATACGAATAATTTACTCTTTACCCAGTGGTTCGTTTGCTCTTTAACCGTACGTAGGGAGGACAGGAAAAGGAAATGAAAACAAGCACGAAGACCAAGAAAAGGAAACGACCTTCAGTCAATTTTGTTGCTTACAAAGAACAAAGACGAGTTAGTCACCACCAATCTAATACAGGGCATACCCTCAAAAGAGGGGAAAATGTCGATAGTGATGCCAAAGCATTTAACAGCTCACTATCAAGTATCAACAGACTTTCTAATAACCATATCAGTAAGTTGTCGGATAGCTGCTCCGACAGTCAATCGATAGAACATTCGACAGGTGTTCTGGTGTCATCCAAAACCAGTCAAAAACGGAAAATGGCTGGTGAAAAGGAACTGCAGGCTACACCCGGTCGTGAAGCAAAAAAACGCAAAACGTCAAAGGTACAGTACTTAATACACCTGTTACTACATAATACATACACTAGTACCTTCCTGTCTTTGATGTAAACAGCATCAGCTATATGGTAATCAAAACAGGCACTGCACCTTTAGAAATGGCATTGTTAGCTAATATACTCCTCATAAAAATGAGATCATTGTTTATTATTGGCATGATAAAATTTTCTAACGATTTATCGCGATCTTTTGGGGCAGTTTTGAAAGCTTACATGATTACGACTAAATTGAAACTAGGCTTACTTGTATCCTGCTATAATAATATATAAATCGTAACAATCTCTTGTAGACTGCTTCTCCAGCAAACTCCTCTCTCACTCCAACATCCTCAAGTAAGTAAACCAAATAGCAACATTACTTTTGAATAACATCCGAAATCCGAAACATCACGTACTGTACCCCTGTCTTTCTGAGTTGCATGTCTTTTGCTGTGCCTTTTCTCCCCATCAACCATGCATTAATAACGCATGATGCAGTGAACTCTAATAAATAACTGGAACGATACCACCTCATTGATTTATCGTTCGAGTTATTTATTAGAGTTCACTGGTATGATGAAAAGGAAACAATGTATAGCTGTATCCCAGTGAACTCTAAGTGGGCCGGAACGCTAACTGTAGTGATGAAGTCTCTCAAATCATGATTGCACGAGAAAAACACTTTGAAAAGGGCTTGGGAGGGTGTCAATGAGCAGGAAAGTGTGCTTTTGGCAAAAATTTGCGAGGAAAAGGCGTTATATATATATATATATATATATTATATATTATATATTATATATATATATAATATATATATATATATATATATATATATATATATATATGGTCGCTATTATGAATTATATACTTATGTCGAGATTTTCCGCTGACATAACGCGACCGCAAAATGTCCCATATTTCTGGTGATTGGCATTGTAAATGAAAACTCCTGCTCTTGAAAAAAAGGTAAACATTTTTTCGCGTTCCCAAAACTTGTTTTTACGGAGGTTCAAATATGAATGCTCTAATCTTGCTCCGATGGATGAATTTTCAGTGACGGCACCACGAAATTGAATGCAGGGAGCCTGGGGCTAAGAGTTGAGTTAACTGACATGGGCGCCCCCCAGTGACTGTGCTTACTGCCTAATTTGGTTAAGATAAACAGTTTATTTTCGGCTTCGGATCTTTAATAGCGACCTTCAATTTGACTTGAAAGATGGCGGCTAAGTTATCGTTCCAGTATACACTTAGAGTTCACTGGTTGGTCCACATGCCGCCATCATTCGGTTGTTGTTTTCATTCGTACGGTGCATATGTAGAACTGCATGCTTACAAACTTGTAGGTACCAGAGTCAGACCTAAATCAAGGAAGTCGTCGGGAATTCATACGGCTCTAGATCGAATAAGGGATCTTAAAGTGACGAAGAAGTCTTTCGAAAAGTGGAAGCCTTTGTCCAAAGTAACAATAGCGTTCGTGGAGGATATCATGAAATCAGTGACACTGTAAGATCTGTTGAAACATTTGATCGACGTTCAGTAACAACGACAAAAATTGGGACAAAAATTGTCATCATGATCTGTCTGTATCACTTTTATATACTGTTTAAGGAGTGTCATAGCCGAAGCGAATCTGGAAACTGACGAGGGCGCAGGAAAATGTCTTGCAACGTTAAAAAGAAGGTTTGTTACTTTTATTACTGTATATAATTCTAACGTCTTCTCTATAACAAAAGACAACCTAAGAATACACTAAATGAATATAGTACGACAAAATCACTATCAACTACTATTTATACCAATAATCTAAAAATGCCATTTTTAGTGCATAAACGATGGATATGCAAGATGTTGCTTGCACAAGTTGGCGTGCATAGGCGCACCATTTTATGTTGTCTGATTCTTATTAAGGGTTATGGAAAGAATTCCAACTTTGAAGGCACCGCACACGAAAGGAGATTATCGAAAAATGGAATCAGAGAATGTACGCGACTGCCGAAAGACGTATGATTTCAGTGCATATATACGTAATTGATTCTGCATGTTTATTTTCAGAGATTATCTGAAGATGCTTATCTTGAAAAGTCAAGGGAGTTGAACATTTTAAATAAGAGAATCGAAGAGGAACAAAAGTACGCTACATGATACCAATAATTTTTCTAGCATAAGTTATTTCTGTCATAACTCGCGTCGCTGGCAGCTGGCATTCCCCCTTCGAACTCCAACCCTCGTCTAATCAATTGACACCCCCCCCCTCCCCGGCTAGAAGTATTTGCACCCCACTAATGTCTTTAATGTCTTGAACTGTTTATAGTTCGTGATAATTGTGAAACTGTGAAAATTACGAAAGTATTAATTCATGTTCACGTCGTAGTTTTGGTGCATCATAAGATCCCTAATGTCTTTCGTGTAAAAATCACAATTCACCGGCTGTCATGCCTGCATGGATCATACCCAGCTTCAATATATATTAATAACGATCGTGATACATCTTTGGAACCGGAGCCCGAATCTTCATTAATTGTGATGATACACACTTTAAAACTTTACCCGTTTCCCTCCAAAATGACTATACACTATTTATTTTCGCATTTTTTCTAGACTATTGGATAAACAGACAGCAATGGTTGGCGATTTCACGAAACAACTTGAAAAATTTGAACATGAGCTGGAAATTTTAGAAAGAGATAAGGTATGAAGATATACGTCTTCTGCGACTACTGGAATCAATGATTATTCAATGATAGTCACATTTTAGCACGTGTCTTAAGCTAGCCAATAGCATTTCTTCAATCTTATAGATCATGTAATTTGTTAATCCTTCAACAGCGTTTTTATTCTGACATTAAAGAATGTCTTAATTTTACATTTTATATCTTTTTCGATAGCTATAAAAAATATCCCGCAATACACCAAGCTTCTGTATGCGTTTTACATTGACGTTTTTATGTATCTACTAGGCCCATCCATTAATTAGACAGTCGAAGGATGTGCTCAACCTTCCGATGTTACCGGATGATTTCTTCAATGAGGATGAGGTATCATGGGATGCATGATATAGTATAGCTATACAACAGACTGTCTGTTTAAACCTAGGAATGGACCATTTCCCAAATTTAAAACTTGGAATTTTCATCAGTACAGCTGGAAAAATCATTGGAAAAAATATTTCGTATAGTGTGAAAACAATACCGTTCGTAGATGGCAAATTTTGTATAAATTAGTAAAAATTTTGTGTAAATTTTCTAAAAAGTGGCAACGCTTTTCCACGCGTAATACTAATTTTACGCAAAATTTGCGAACTTCTCACAGCTATTTTTCATATTTCAAACATATCCAAACCAAACCTTTCGATTTTACCTATTCTGTACCGACGAATTTTCCTAGTTTAGTATGGGAATGGTCCATTGGTTTCAACTTCACGAACACACAATGCAGTTTTGATACACACACTGTCAGATGAATGCTTTTTGTTGGGCCGTAGCAAACACTATCTTGCCATTTGCCCACAAATTCCTATACAAATTACAATGGTTGTGACAGCTATACAATATCCTTGTAGAAACGTTTGCCTGACCTTTTTTGGAATAAGTATTTCAGGGTGTGTTCGCACATACTTGTTCCCATGCATGTCATCCTTAGCAAAAATTAATTATTTTGTTATATGAATTGATGTCCTTGATACCCTGTTTGTTAGATCTTTGAACAGAGTTTGGATGAATTTAAGAGCGTAGAAGAAAGGCATCTGTGCGAGACTTTGCTGGATTTGCGACAAAATAACAAGGATGCAGACGTGGGTAAATGGATAGAGAAATTAACAGATTTTGCTAAAGAATTACATGAATAGTGCTGAACCTAGCAAAAGTAATTCAATTCGGTAATTTTCTTTGGTACATACCAGGATGAAATACATACAATACATACCTGCTCGCTCAGTTTTTGTTGAGGAGCATTTACTTACTGATACTTTGCGGTGAAACAGTAGCGAACAATTCAACCCTCGGCCCTGGCTATACGAAGCTTCAATTTTTTCTCGGAAGTAAAGCAAAGCAACTGCGAAAGGCGTAATGGAAGTTTATTTGCATGACGAATTTTAAAATATTGTGTAATGTATATATAACAATGCATATTTTTCTTTGGGTGCTGATAAAGGTTTAAACACTAATATATTTTAGTAATGATATATTATGTTGTTAAAATGGGTATGGCCCTATGGGCAATCGACGATTCACAGACACATGCATGCAATTCCCCTCTTAAAGATAGCTCTTGTTTTAAGTTAACCTGCGATGTTTTCGCAGTGACTGCCAATTTTCTGCTTTTATTTTTAAACTTTCTCTGTTAAAAACAGCTCCTTTAGCTCGAGTAAACGCTTAGCAAACGTCTTGTTAAAACTCAATTAGGCAACGTTGACGACTTTTTCAATGCTCTAAAAAGCAACCAAATATGCTCAAAAACCAAAGAGATTATAGTCTCAGGAAATATTTGAATATATCTTAACATTTATTTTTAGCATCTTAACACAGTTTTTTAAAATTTTCAAAAGTCGTCAAATTTGGCCAAAATGGTAAGAATACTCCTACCCACGACGGCGAAAATTGAGATTATAGTTACTGAGATTATAGTCTTAGGAAACGTGCGAAGCCATTTTTAGCGTGGTAACACATTTTTAGAAAAATTATAAAAGATATCGATCCGGTGGCCTATAGGTTAAGGCACGGTCCTAACGGGTCCCATTTTTCCCACCGAGATTACCATTTAATTTAAAATTCATCAAAAAGGATTAGGTCAAGTAGAGAACAATAGCTTTCGACAAATGACGCGGT
Organism: Dendronephthya gigantea; assembly: GCF_004324835.1. Lineage (NCBI taxonomy): Eukaryota > Metazoa > Cnidaria > Anthozoa > Malacalcyonacea > Nephtheidae > Dendronephthya > Dendronephthya gigantea. Next base: position 130,292 of record NW_021163080.1, read on the forward strand.
GGTCTGGTGGTTAAGACATTCGTCTCTCAATGCGAAGACAAACGGTTCAACTCCCAGCAATGCAACAAAATTAGCCTAAAAAATTTCGGCGTGATTTCGAAGCTTTAAAACGGTTTAAAGGACTCCTCGGCCTTTGCGAAAGACTGTAAATTGAAAAAAAAATTGAAATAGAAAAATTCTCGCGTTCAAAAGTACGTACAAATTGAGAAAAACGCACAAGTAAAAAAGTTTTTAAAACACGTGTTTTCTAAAAAACCTGAAAATGAAGAAAGTCACACGAAAAAAAAATTTAAAATTTCCCGCTTTTAAAAAACTCATGTTTACACTACTCAACTTTTTTTTTCACAAAAATTTGACAGGGTGATTTTCTCGAGAATGAAAAAATTTAATTTTTTTCACTTTTTTTAAATTCTCTGAGATTTTCAAAAAAGTGAAAAAAATCAAATTTTTTCACTCTCGAAAAAATCACCCTGTCAAATTTTCGTGAAAAAAAGTTAAGTAGAGTAAACATGAGTTTTTTAAAAGCGGGAAATTTTAAATTTTTATTTCCGCCTGACTTTCTTCATTTTCATGCAAGCTTTTTAAAAGACACGTGTTTTTAAAACTTTTTTTACTTGTGCTTTTTTCTCAATTTTCACGTACTTTTGAACGCGAGAATTTTTTTATTTCAATTTTTTTTCAATTTACAGTCTTTCCGAAAAGCCGAGGAATCCTTTAACCGTTTTGAAACCTTCCAAATCACACCGAAATTTTTCGGGCTAGTTTTTCTGTGCATTATACCAGGAGTTGAAACGTTTGTCCTCGGATTGAAAGAAAGACCAACGTCTTAACCACTAGACCACCACATCTTTATCAAAAGCTATTGTTCTTTATTTGACCTAATCCTTATCGAAGAATTTTAAACAGTGCTTCAAATTTAAATTTTTCAATCAAGCAAGGCAGGAATTTCGATAAATTGAACAAAAATTCAACAAACAACATGTTTATTAAATGATTGAATTTCCACAAAAGGAATCAAGAAAAGGCAGTATATTAAGGCATTAAAGTTGTTTTCTTTCAGCTTCTATAAATATCAAATTATTGAAAATTTTCTAAAATGTGTTAGCATGCTGAAAATGCCTTAAAATGTTTACTAAGACTTTTTTTTTCCGTTTTTTAACGCATTTGATTTTTTAATCATTGAAAAATTCGTAAATTTCCACCAAAATTAACGATTTTCGAAATTTTTCAAAAATATTTTAATTAACATGCTAAAAATTGCTTCAAATATTTACTAAGGCTAATCAATTTCGTTTTTGAGCATATTTGTTTTGGAGCAATGAAAAATTCAAAAATATAATTTCGGCCAACATAGTGACGGATACATATCCCTACCAATTTGGCAAAAATTAACGATTTTCGAAAATTTTCTAAAATGTCTTAACATACTGAAAATGAATAACAGCCGTTACCATTTTGGCTGAAATTTTGAAGATAATGAAAGACAGTGCAGTTTTTTAATTTCCGAGCCCTGAATAAATATACCAAATCTATCAAATTAAATACAATTTCAGCGGTGAAATAAGTGGCAAATGTTGAAACATTCTAATGAATCTGAATTACCATTTTCCTCAAATTTTAATTTGTGACCTGTACAATCAGACTTGCCTTCATTAAAAATACAAAACAATTGCACCGTAACCATTAGCTTCACGTGGGCCGCATATAACTAGCTTATGCCGACGTAATACTGCTCCTTTGCTCAATGGAATCCATACCTGTGGTATTTTAGCATCAGCGCAAATGTTGAGAGTGGAGTTAAAACACAAACTTTGCCAGCGGTTGGGCGTTTACCGTAAACGTCAAACTAAAGGTCTAATATTAGGTTAAAACTACGGATAAGAATCAGTTTTGTGCGTTTTAGACAAGAGAATAAATTATCATTATCAAAGTAAACTGATATAAATGTATGTAAAATCCTTCGAAAAAAGGTTGAGTAAAATAAAATAGTGTAGTAATTCGCCTGAAGTTCTGCTGGTCTAGTGGTTAAGGCAATGCTCTGCCATGTTTCAAACCTGTGGTTCGGGTTCAAGCATGTACGTTTTTCATTATGTCTTTCCAGAAAATCATAGAGTAAATCAACTAACCGAATCCATTCAGCAAATGATCTCGTAGTCCAGTGGTGAACACAATCATCTCCCAATTACCAAGTCGATGGTTCGAATCCAAGTATGCCATTTCTTCATTATGTCCTTCGTGAAAAGGATAAAGTAAATCAACTAACCAGATCCATTCAACACATGATCTCGTAGTCCAGTGGTGAAGACAATCATCTCCCAATTGCCAAGTCGATGGTTCGAATCCAAGTATGCCATTTCTTCATTATGTCCTTCGTGAAAAGGATAAAGTAAGTTAAATAAGTTTAGCCGTTCAGCTTCTTTTAGTCTAGTGGCGAGGACAATGGTCTCCCAAGTGGTAAATCGATGGTTCCAATCCTATCATAACCGTTTTTCATTATGAACTTCGTGAAAAGGATAAAGTAAATGAAATAACCATAGCCTTTCAGCACAAGATCTTGTAGTCTAGTGGCGAAAACAATAATCTCCCAAGTGGTAATTCGAAGGTTCGAATCCTACCATAACCGTTTTTCATTATGAACTTCGTGAAAAGGATATAGTAAATTAAATAATCATAACCGTTCAGCAGAGGATCTCGTCGTCTAGTGGTCAAGACGTTGGTCTCATGTGTCGACAGTCGAAGGTTTGAATCTCGTTTTAGGTGGAAATTTTCGTTATTAATATTACATGGTAAGGTTATGGAGAATAAGTTGGTGTAGGCTTCCAACAATCACCAGTTAGCCTTGTGGTAAAGTTGTGGACTATCAAGTACAAGACCGAGGTATCAAGAACGGGATGGTACGTTTCTCGTGGCGGTAAAAGAAAAAAAAATGGTAGGTGTGTTGCTCCGGTGAGGTTTATACTCGGTTAATCTTTGGAAATTAAAGTTAATCTTTAGGGAAATCATTGGATAGATAGGGTGAATGAGGGGTATATGAGTACAAAAAGACTTAGTAATTGGCGGCGGCCTCGGCCCGGAGCAAGGGGGCCTTGGCTCCCGGAGCAAGGGGAGGGTATGGTGAGAAAACAGTATATAAAATGTTTAAGTCTTTTTGTACTCATTTAAACCTCTTTACCCCTATTTATCCTCCTATCTACTCCTATCTATCCCTAATTTTTCTTATCCTCACATATCCCTAACTATCCCCTAACACAATTAAATGTTTGAAGAAAGCTCGTTTTGAAAGTCAGGAAAGGCGGGGGAAAGAGAACCCCCCTCAGTCTACTCCTCGCCCAAGGCGAGGGCATATTCGCCCTCTCGCTCTACTCCTCTCACACTCACAAATTCTCACTTTATTACCTTGTTCTTTTTCGGTTGATCCAGGACTTGAACCATCGACTGTATACTTGGTAGATCACCGTCTTCACCACTACACCATCAGTTCTTGTGGTGAAAGCCTACAGTTTTTTATTTTGCTTAATCTTCTTTTGGAAGGATCTTTGATGAAATAGAAGAAAAAAACATTTCCCATCTGGGACTCGAACCTCCGCCTTTAAACTCGTAGAGCACTGCCTTCGCCAGTAGACCGCACGAGCTTGCCGTGAAAGCCTATACCTTTGAATACCTTTTGGGTGGGATCTCAAATGTACTAACAATTTAAATGAGTTCCCTTTAATGACAATGTTCATGATTTTTTTTCTCGTCTAAAACGCACACAACTGTGTCTTATTCGTAGCTTGTAACATAATATTAACCATTTGTGTTGTCGCTACTCGCTAAAATATCACACTGACATATAGTTATGAATGTCCATCTTTCCGCAAGTTAGTTATATGTGGCGCAAGTGAAGCTAACGGTTACGGTGCGATTGTTTTGTATTTTTAATGAAGTGAAGTCAAAGTAAAGTACAAGAATTAACAATGCATTTCAAAATAGGTTTAAAAGAAAAAAAGTACAAGAATTAGCCGAATTCATATTAGTGACGGGAAACTCATCTTAGAAAAGATGAGGTAAAAACCCGTCTGAATATGAATTGGGATATGGATAAATTTATACGTATGATGGGTCGGGTATTGAGTAATCATTACGATAATAATTTTGTTTATTTTCGCTTAGCCTTGTTCCGTCCTTGACCGTGCTGATATTTTACAAACTCTTAGTGATTTATCCGTCTAAATGCATTCGAATTTAAAACGAGTTTCTGTTCCAGACGGGATCCAGTCTAAGCTTACCCGTCTGTTAAGACGGGAAAATTAGACGGGAAAATTCGGACGAGAAACCCGTCTATGTTTCACATCAGACGAGTTTCCCGTCTTCGATGGGTTTCCTGTCTTCGACGAGTTTTCCGTCTTCGATGAGTTTCCCGTCTTTAATATGAATTCGGGTAATGTATATGACGCGTATAGTCATGAGGCAACAAGCATTACATCTGAAATCGCAAATGAAGCAATTGACTATGTATTTCAAGACTTTAATTGTGGCCGTATAAAAAGTAGAAATACTAGTTGTTCTAGCCGGTTCGTCGATTATAAAATACGCTAATCTGCTACTCAAGAGACCAACGTCTTAACAACTGCTTGACGACCACATCGTTTGTCGATAAAAGTTTGAAGAACTTTTAAATGAAATAATTATGAATCGTTGCTGTAATGTTGTTGAGCTGCTGTTTGTTTGTTTGTTACCGCGGCTGCAGAAATTGCGCTTTTGAACAAAGCTTTTTTTCTTCGCGTATTTATGATCGACGAGTTATAGCTAGTAACCTTTCTTCATTTGCGATTTCAGATGTAATGCTTGTTGCCTCATGACTATACGCGTCATATACATTACCCGAATTCATATAAAGACGGGAAACTCATCGAAGACGGAAAACTCGTCGAAGACAGGAAACCCATCGAAGACGGGAAACTCGTCTGATGTGAAACATAGACGGGTTTCTCGTCCGAATTTTCCCGTCTAATTTTCCCGTCTTAACAGACGGGTAAGCTTAGACTGGATCCCGTCTGGAACAGAAACTCGTTTTAAATTCGAATGCATTTAGACGGATAAATCACTAAGAGTTTGTAAAATATCAGCACGGTCAAGGACGGAACAAGGCTAAGCGAAAATAAACAAAATTATTATCGTAATGATTACTCAATACCCGACCCATCATACGTATAAATTTATCCATATCCCAATTCATATTCAGACGGGTTTTTACCTCATCTTTTCTAAGATGAGTTTCCCGTCACTAATATGAATTCGGCTAATTCTTGTACTTTTTTTCTTTTAAACCTATTTTGAAATGCATTGTTAATTCTTGTACTTTACTTTGACTTCACTTCATTAAAAATACAAAACAATCGCACCGTAACCGTTAGCTTCACTTGCGCCACATATAACTAACTTGCGGAAAGATGGACATTTTATAACTATATGTCAGTGTGATATTTTAGCGAGTAGCGACAACACAAATGGTTAATATTATGTTACAAGCTACGAATAAGACACAGTTGTGTGCGTTTTAGACGAGAAAAAAAATCATGAACATTGTCATTAAAGGGAACTCATTTAAATTGTTAGTACATTTGAGATCCCACCCAAAAGGTATTCAAAGGTATAGGCTTTCACGGCAAGCTCGTGCGGTCTACTGGCGAAGGCAGTGCTCTACGAGTTTAAAGGCGGAGGTTCGAGTCCCAGATGGGAAATGTTTTTTTCTTCTATTTCATCAAAGATCCTTCCAAAAGAAGATTAAGCAAAATAAAAAACTGTAGGCTTTCACCACAAGAACTGATGGTGTAGTGGTGAAGACGGTGATCTACCAAGTATACAGTCGATGGTTCAAGTCCTGGATCAACCGAAAAAGAACAAGGTAATAAAGTGAGAATTTGTGAGTGTGAGAGGAGTAGAGCGAGAGGGCGAATATGCCCTCGCCTTGGGCGAGGAGTAGACTGAGGGGGGTTCTCTTTCCCCCGCCTTTCCTGACTTTCAAAACGAGCTTTCTTCAAACATTTAATTGTGTTAGGGGATAGTTAGGGATATGTGAGGATAAGAAAAATTAGGGATAGATAGGAGTAGATAGGAGGATAAATAGGGGTAAAGAGGTTTAAATGAGTACAAAAAGACTTAAACATTTTATATACTGTTTTCTCACCAATACCCTCCCCCTTGCTCCGGGAGCCAAGGCCCCCCTTGCTCCGGGGGCCGAGGCCGCCGCCCAATTACTAAGTCTTTTTGTACTCATATACCCCTCATTCACCCTATCTATCCAATGATTTCCCTAAAGATTAACTTTAATTTCCAAAGATTAACCGAGTATAAACCTCACCGGAGCAACACACCTACCATTTTTTTTTCTTTTACCGCCACGAGAAACGTACCATCCCGTTCTTGATGCATCGGTCTTGTACTTGATAGTCCACGACTTTACCACAAGGCTAACTGGTGATTGTTGGAAGCCTACACCAACTTATTCTCCATAACCTTACCATGTAATATTAATAACGAAAATTTCCACCTAAAACGAGATTCAAACCTTCGACTGTCGACACATGAGACCAACGTCTTGACCACTAGACGACGAGATCCTCTGCTGAACGGTTATGATTATTTAATTTACTATATCCTTTTCACGAAGTTCATAATGAAAAACGGTTATGGTAGGATTCGAACCTTCGAATTACCACTTGGGAGATTATTGTTTTCGCCACTAGACTACAAGATCTTGTGCTGAAAGGCTATGGTTATTTCATTTACTTTATCCTTTTCACGAAGTTCATAATGAAAAACGGTTATGGTAGGATTCGAACCTTCGAATTACCACTTGGGAGATTATTGTTTTCGCCACTAGACTACAAGATCTTGTGCTGAAAGGCTATGGTTATTTCATTTACTTTTTCCTTTTCACGAAGTTCATAATGAAAAACGGTTATGATAGGATTGGAACCATCGATTTACCACTTGGGAGACCATTGTCCTCGCCACTAGACTAAAAGATCTTCTGCTGAACGGCTAAGCTTATTTAACTTTATCCTTTTCACGAAGGACATAATGAAGAAATGGCATACTTGGATTCGAACCATCGACTTGGCAATTGGGAGATGATTGTCTTCACCACTGGACTACGAGATCATGTGTTGAATGGATCTGGTTAGTTGATTTACTTTATCCTTTTCACGAAGGACATAATGAAGAAATGGCATACTTGGATTCGAACCATCGACTTGGTAATTGGGAGATGATTGTGTTCACCACTGGACTACGAGATCATTTGCTGAATGGATTCGGTTAGTTGATTTACTCTATGATTTTCTGGAAAGACATAATGAAAAACGTACATGCTTGAACCCGAACCACAGGTTTGAAACATGGCAGAGCATTGCCTTAACCACTAGACCAGCAGAACTTCAGGCGAATTACTACACTATTTTATTTTACTCAACCTTTTTTCGAAGGATTTTACATACATTTATATCAGTTTACTTTGATAATGATAATTTATTCTCTTGTCTAAAACGCACAAAACTGATTCTTATCCGTAGTTTTAACCTAATATTAGACCTTTAGTTTGACGTTTACGGTAAACGCCCAACCGCTGGCAAAGTTTGTGTTTTAACTCCACTCTCAACATTTGCGCTGATGCTAAAATACCACAGGTATGGATTCCATTGAGCAAAGGAGCAGTATTACGTCGGCATAAGCTAGTTATATGCGGCCCACGTGAAGCTAATGGTTACGGTGCAATTGTTTTGTATTTTTAATGAAGGCAAGTCTGATTGTACAGGTCACAAATTAAAATTTGAGGAAAATGGCAATTTAGATTCATTAGAATGTTTCAACATTTGCCACTTATTTCACGGCTGAAATTATATGCTCGAAATCTCCAACATAATGTAACAGATATTAAATAACTCTTCTTCTCTTAAGCTGCGTTTTCACGGTATCATCCGCTCGTCACAACATCTTCGTTTCCAATTTCCATTATGGAGCAACGATTAGTAAATGCTTATTAATATGATAAATTTGGCATATATATCCAGGGCAATGCAAAAAATAGCCTGAAAAATTTCGGTGTGATTTGGAAGCTTTAAAAGAGCTAAAAGACTTCTTGGCCTTTGCGAAAGACTGTAAATTGAAAAAAATTTGAAATAAAAAAATTCACGCGTTCAAAAGTACGTGAAAATTGAGAAAAAAGCACAAGTAAAAAAAGTTTTAAAAACACGTCTCTTCTAAAAAGCATAGATAATTTTAAGAATTTTTTATCACTGCACATATCATCACAATAGTATAGTGGAGAGAGATGGGCATGATAAAAATGGACCTAACTGGAAATTGGTGATTTGAAGATGGGGGAATTGTATGGGGTCTGCATGACCTCTTGCAGAAAATTTTCCGTATTTTTTGAGTCCCTGTGACTTGATTTCCAGCATTTTGGGGGACAACTCATGATTACTCTACTTAACTTTTTTTCACGAAAATTTGACAAGGTGATTTTCACGAGAGTGGAAAAATTAAACTTTTTTTACTTTTTTTGAAAATCTCAGAGAATTTAAAAAAAGTAAAAAAAATAAATTTTTTCACTCTCGAGAAAATCACCTAGGCCCTGTCAAATTTTCGTGAAAAAAATATTCTTTCAATTTTCAGGTACCTTTGAACGCGAGAATTTTTTTTCGTTTTTTTTATTTCAAATTCAAGTCTTTCGCAATGGCCGAGACCACTAGACCACCACATCATTTGTCGAAAACTATTGTTCTTTATTTGACCTAATGCTTTTCGAAGAACTTTAACTCAAATATCTACGTCCCAGTCTTATCTCCCAAGAATTGTGGTGCACAGCTTTGGCTAATTTTCCGATGCGCGATTCGATTTCGCTCGCATGATACGGCAATTCCTTCAAGAGGAACAAATAAACCGTTTTTTTCATGCTGTTCGAGTAAGTTTAGATTGAATTGGGGTAAGAATATATTCAATACATGTAGATTCTGGTCTTATTTTAATAATATCGCTGCTATTTCGCCGTTTAACAAGATGATGTGGTCGTGTATGGGCGCGTTGAGACGTCGTAGTTTGCACAGGATTGAAGATTTAATATAACTATATAAGCGCGAATTCCAAAGGCAAAGTGTAAGACAAAGCGTCGGAATGTATCATGCGGTTTATTGTGTGACGCCCCTCGTGGAAATCAGCTATATATAAATATGCTGTCGAGGCTAGCGTGGGTAAGTAAAGTTTTTAATAATAATAATTAATAATTAAACTTCTATACTTTTTAAAGTACGATGTGCTTCTGAATTTCGCGATCGAAAATTTAGGTTCGCAAGGCATCTAAATGCGAATATGAACTGTATTGTTTATGTTCAGAAGCTCTATATTGAAGACTGGCACGTGCGCCGGAGTTAACGCCAGAACAGGCGTCTTGTTATACCAAACCCAACAGCGCCCCGTTTTAGGTTGCCAAGAAGTACCCAGAGACCAAAAAACGCAGTGGGTTGAATGAGACTCCAAGAGTCGAAAGTTCAGTATATATGGCATTGCTCAATGTGGTGATTGTGGGATTATTACACGTTCACTGCGACAGCGTGAGAAAGGGTTTTTAACTCGAGCTAAAGCGAGAATCTTAAAATCGGTCAGTTTTTTTTCGTGGCCAGTCTTCGCTTTGGCCAATCAAAATAAATCGTTGTCGCATGTGACATGATAAAAGACAATTTTCCTAGGATTCAAACCACCATTGAATAACTCGCCATTGGCTAAGGGTAGCACAGTTATTTGATTCATTGTACTGCAATAATTAATAAAAAACTATACTATCCCAGAAAAAATCATACAGCATCTACTAATTTTGAAATGTTTCGCTTTTTACGATTTAAACCTTAATTTTTAACAAGTATTTAATACTTATCTTGTCATGCAAAACCGCAAAATTTACTCTCCAATAACTCCAATAACAAATGAATTCAATGAATTATTATTTTGTACTACAAAACTTATTATTTTATCGATATAAAATCATTAATTCTGATTTTCCACTTCTTTAACATTAGTTACAATTATATAACTGCATTTCTATACCACCGTCCCCTGGTTTACAGGATACCAAGAACTACCATCACGGAAGCATAGTACTAGTATGTATATTAAACCCAGTTCTAAATATGGTTTATGGATGCGCTACACTCATACCTCCCTGTAAACAAAGGGTCAGTTGAATAAAAAACAGTTAAATTTGAAGCATAGTTGATGAAAGGTCAATTTAGAATCGCGTATTTTGGATAAAACCATTACAAATGTTGGTCAGGGGCCGTTGTATAAAACTATACCAAACACACTACAGGAGATAATAGTTTCATATACGATAGTATCTGACCTATTTTAGCATTAAAAATTACGATGAACTACCCGAGAAGTTACATCCTCTTTAAGGCACTCTTACAAAAACCAAACCTAGTTATGAGCAACGGAATCGACTGGGTCCACTAAATGTTTTTTGTTGCTACGGACGGATTTAAAAGGACAGCCATCATCTTTATGAAACACAGGGCAATCCCCAATCTTCTTTTCGAGGCATTCGGAAGTACTGTGCATTTTCTTGAAGAACTCAACCAATTTCTGCCCAGATAACTCTTCCACCTTTCCCGCATGCGGAACATGGGACAACTTCTCGTAAACTTCCCCGAGACTTTTGGCATCTTTGAAGGGGCAGCCATTTTGGAATTCGGGACATTTCTCAATCGCTTCATTTAATGCCTTTTCATCAGCCTTCGCAAACGGGCAACCATCTTTGAACGCAGGGCATTTTTCTTGAATTTCAGTCGCATCAACTGATTCCAAGCTATCAATAACATGCTAAATGAAAGAATGGAATGGTAAAAGATTTATTGCCACGTAGACAATAGAATGCCTGTAATAGCGAAATAAGTCCCGCCACCAAATAGAAAGCCTGATCTATTTTTTATCTAGAGTAATAGCAAATACTGCTTCAATTATAAACCAAAATATTAATTTTCTGACGACTTTCAAAACGACAGACCGAAAACTAAGCGTTGCCTTTAAATAAAGTCTTTAAATAATAAATTTTCTCTTCAAACAGTTACGACATGTGATATTTTTATGGGGTATTCCGGTTCCCATCTTAAAAGGCATTGCTCGTGTACTCGACGATTTTAGAATCTTAACTTAACTAGGCCTATGTTCTTTCACACATCCCAGATTACCACGTAAGGAAAAATAATTCTCGTCGATATCTCATATACATCCCCTCTAGTTATTAAAACACCTGTGGATGAAGCAGTCCATCGAGAGTACATTGAGAGTACAGACGAACCGGATCCATTGAGAGACATCTCCAATGCATTTTTACAAAATCTACAATGTTATCAATCAAGTGGATTCATACTATCGATAGAAAATCACAGTGTATACCTGATCATGAGAGACAGAGTTAACAGGCTCTACCAGATGCTTTCCGTCCTCAGTACGGACACTCTTGAATGGGCATCCTTGATCTTTGTGAAATACGGGGCAATCACCTAATTTCTCTTCTAGACATTCAGAAGTATCGTGCATTTTCATGAACATTTCAATCATCTTTTTACCAGATAACTCATTTTCATGTCCAGCTGAATGTGGGACATGGGACAAAATCTCGTAAACTTCTGCAAAACTTTTGGCATCCTTAAAAGGGCAGCCATTTTGGAACTCGGGACATTTTGCAATGGCTTCTTTCATATCTTTGTCCTCCAGTTTACTAAATGGGCAGCCATCTTTAAAAGCAGGGCAATGCTGTTGCAAATGCGTGGTATCGATCTCTTTGAGCTCCTCAATGACGTGCTAACAATGAAAGGGAGCACAAATCAATCAGGAAAGATGTAATGTAATGTCTTAATGTATCATTTTGTCAAACAAAGTATAATATTTTTCCAAGTAAATAAAGTAAGCTAACAAACTGTTCGACTTCAGCAACAACATTGTTTCTCATTTTGGAGGCTTCCCACTAAGGGAATGTGTTCGCCAGGGAATAATTCGGGAACACGATTAGAAAGAAATATTTAGTTAGTTATAAATTAATGGAAATGAAATTTTTATGGCTAAATTAGTCTTTAGTAAATGGTCTTGTAAAGTTATGTACCTGATCATGGGCAACAGACTCAACAGGTTCCACCAAGTGCTTGCCTTCCTCAGTGCGAACACTCTTGAATGGGCATCCTAGATCGTTGTGAAACACAGGGCAATCTCCTAACTTCTCTTCCAGGCATTCTGCCGTATCGTGCATTTTCTTGAACATCTCAATCAACTTCTGACCGGATAATTCGCTTTCATGTCCAGCTGAATGCGGCACATGGGACAACCTCTCGTAAACTTCAGCAAGGCTTTTGGCATCTTTAAACGGACAGCCGTTTTGGAATTCGGGACACTTTTCGATCGCCTCCACTAGTTGCTTTTCCTCCACTTTAGCAAACGGGCAACCTTCTTGAAATGCAGCGCATTGTTGCTTAAGATGAGTGACATCGACAGTCCTCAGCTTCTTCGACACTCGCTGAAACAAAGTTGACAAAGTTTCCTAAAGGCTCGTTTACACTTGCGATTTTATGCGCGATTTTCTTGTTTTGACAGATGTGAACGAGTAATTAGCTACGAATGCTCTGATGTATAAGAACTCTTTTTGAAACATCAGTAACTAAACGACTCGTTCACATCTATCAAACGAAGAAAATACCAAATAAAATCGCAGTAAAAATTGCAAGTGTAAACGGGCCCTAATTAGTCCATCACTAGCGATTACATGCGTCGTAACGGCATCGAATTTGCTATAGACGTGTTTCAAGTCTCTTTTTTTGGATTTTTTCTCGGGATCACTGTAGGATAAATAGCAAGTTGATCCGTATATGAAGAAGTGGAGAAGAGGTTTGAAGAGAGTTTACCACAGCAATAGCCCTAGCCTGCATGGCAGGCGGTCCCTGAAATCGGCTACAATAGTCCCTGAATAGTAAGCAATAGCAGAGACGATGATAGATTTATATTTCGTCAGAATACATTGCAGTCAGGGAGTGTAAACTAAGAAAAACACGCGGAAACTACGTTCCAGCTCTGTGCATTGCCGAATTTGCTGATCACGGCATCTTCAATGGTTTGTTGTTAAGAAGCCTTCGTTAGTTCGTTTTAGTAAAAAATGCTGTTCAATAATTTACATACGGCATTATTTGGCTTATCTATTTTGTGGTCTCCGACATCAAGATATTCAAAATTAGGTCAGCTTCGACACCAACCGGTATAGGGCGTAAACGTAGGAGATATTTTTCAGAAAACTGAAAGTTAGTAGGTTTGTTGTACTCAAATATCACGTTCAGAACTGAAACATAATCTTATCTTTTAAAAGTCCTTTTAAAAGATACCTTTACACCTGAAGCTAAAGCAAAAAAGGTATTTAAATAATCCGAAGCCATGCACTTAATATCGCTTACTTCGTCATGGCCGATGGATTCAACCGGTTCAGCCAACCGCTTGCCGTCGTGAGTACGGACGCTTTTAAATGGGCATCCCTGCTGTTTGTGAAACACAGGACAATCTCCTAACTTTTCTTCCAGACTTTCAGACGTATCGTGCATTTTCTTAAACATATCAGTCAACTTTTGACCAGATAATTCCCTTTCATGTCCAGCTGAATGTGGAACATGCGATAACTTCTCGTAAACCTCAGCAAGGCTTTTGGAATCTTTAAATGGACATCCGGTTTTGAACTCAGGACATTTCTCAACTGCATCTTTGATCTGCTTATCTTCCACTTTAGAAAACGGACAACCTTCTTTGAATGCCGGACATTCTTTATCAAGGTGATCTGTTTTCACAACTTCCAATTCTTCTGCCATTTTTCTGAAAAGTTAAAACATATAATCATTTTCTAAATTTAAACAAGACGCCAATTCTGGCGGTTACTGCGTCGCGCCAATCGTTGCATGCAACTGTGCCCCATTTCCTGTCAATATTTATTCCTTTAGAAAAATGTTTCTTTCTTAGGTTTTCTAGTAAATAGAGCACTTCGTACAGAATATACGGGTAAAACTGCATTATAGGTGCTAGGCATATGTAGCTAACGATATACGTGAATAAGGCTGAGTTTGGAATCATGTACTCTGGGAATCAGTTTGTACTGAAATTCAATAGGATCGGTCTGGCCGTTTTTACCCTTTAAAGGAAAGTGCGGTTTGATTGAAAAATGGCATAGAATGGTATATACAAGGCTTTCATAGCATACAAGGCTTTCATGGCATACAAGGCTTTCATGATTCATGTGATCGTTGTCTGTAAACCCGTTTTAGTGCAGGTTTACCATGATCAGTGTGTGCTAGTGTATGCAGAGTGAGCATATCAAACAAGACAAGTCCCAGCATTATGATTACCTGTACGTATTTTCTCGAACGACAGACGTCTAGATTTCCTGCGCTATCGGCCATGCACAGCGACTCGTGTACGTGTTATTTTATATGACGTGTATCGTGCATGCTGTTTCCTGCTTTTGGTTCGCACGACCCGAGTTCGAATCCCGGCGACAACAAACTTTTTCAATTTTTATTTCAGTAAAATATTTCTTTTGTGGGGGTTACTAGGCTTAGATTACTATTTGAAGTGTGTTTAGCACGAAAATATTTCGATACGAAATCAAACGAGTTCAAAATACGACTATCTTAGATGGCCTGCGCGGCCAGGTAGACCGGGTCGAAAACGTAAAAAACACAAAAAAAACAACAAAAAACAAAACACCGACGGCAATTTAAGACTGCGTTCGCGCAGTGCGCGACGCAGTAAAAATTTTCTAGACGTGTATTTATGCACAATCTAGCACGAATTTACTCGCACAAATACTATGCAAAATTGACCCAGAACTATTGCCGGTATCACAATATAATGAGGGAAGTCAAGGGGGGGGGGGGTGATTTATGTGAGAGAGATACGTCCGTGATAGCCGTTGGTCTGGTGCAAAGAACAGAGGGGTTCTCAATCATATGTCTCCTCCGCTCATGTATGAATAATTTTGCTGTATACTATTGACTGTCTAAAATGGACGGAGAGCAAGCCAAACATACAGGGTGTCCCCCAAAAAACGAAAACTATTGAAATCACCCATAACAATGCCATTGTTAGAGTTTGAATGCCTAAGCACTCTGTTGGGCCCACATGTGTATAAATCGGGGTTGCCATAAGCATTTTTATGCATGCATGTGATGCAGTCAAATTTGCTTGTTCGCAAAAATGATATTTATTAACAATATTTACAATTTACAAATATGGATAACATTATTTTAATGTGCATCTCAAGGACCATGTCCTTCGACATGTCCCCTATCTCTAGCAACACAAAGCATTTAGCATTTTATAAGTTGAATTAAATCCCCACGGGCTGAAATTCGTGAACACGGCATTCAAATTTTAACAATGAGTGATTTGAATAGTTTTCGTTTTTTTTGGGACACCCTGTACAGGGTGTACCAAGGATGTACAGGGCACCCTGTATAGTAGCGAAACATATGCGTGTATTGATGCAAATTGTCTGTTGAGAACTAAAGATCACGATTCGTGAATAAACCAGGAACGTTGTGAAAAATCATGGACTTCACTGGCTCCAACGATCGAGGAACTGCATGTAGGTTCCATTTGAGAAATAATGGGAGCGGAGCTTCACCCTTTCTTAATTGCATGCAGCAGCTTTTCTTGCTGCACCAATACTGTTCATTTTATTTTATTTTATTCCAAAATAAACCACTATTCTTTCTATCTGATGCTTTGCTGGCCTACGTAGTGGATGCCTTGAGCCGCTTTTTGATTGGTTCCAGGCTTGTTGATTGATTTGTTTGTTTGCGTTGTATGTTACCGGGTAAAAAATTCGAACAAAAAATTATATACCACAGAGCCAAATTCTACATTTTGCCGCAAACCTTCTAAACAAATTTTCCCGGAATAGCATGAGGTAAAAATCCGAATCTTCTGGCCTCATTCATTAATTGGAAGGATATGTTGCATGAAGCGTTCACGTGAATGTTCTAATTGTTTTGACGTAAATTCAGCACAACAAGTGGTCCTGTCACTTCTGCTGTGATCGCCAAGAGATGAATTGCGCGTCAAATCACCCTTCATAGATTTCTGTACAATACGAGCTAGGCGATCTCAAAGAGCAACGACGGGAATATATGATATGTTCATGTATGGAATTGAATTGAATATATGAATGTTGGACTAGACATTAGACAACGCAAATATATAACAGAAAAAGCATTAGATCAGTGTTTGAGGTCATTGACTTTAGTGAATCTAGTAGAGCACGTACGCAAGGGATAAGTGCGTACCGTGCGGCTCGTTTTACCTGGTGCATAAATTGCTTAAGTGTGTGTCAGTAAAAATATTCTTCGTGTACTTCGCGAGTGTCGACAATGAATTCTGATATAAAGTACCGTACAACTAGATACAATTGTCTGATTCCTACTAAAGCATTCAAGATTCGCTTGTTCTCAATGGCAAGCGAATCAATCGTGACATATAACATGAAAGACTATATTCACTATAACCGGCTTCATATGCAAACCCAAATGGCCATGCTCTTTATTACTATAGACAGAGTATAGTGCAGAGGTTCCAATATAGCTAGTATTATAATACAATAGGCAACAATGTCGACCTTTGAAATTAATAGACATTTAGACCTCACATTCAGTTTTGCAAAGTTTTGCTAAGACATATAGAGGGCCTGTGGTGTTGTGGCAAGAAAATCTGTGCAAAAAATCGTTACCGGTCGAATATGTAGTTATATAATACTCGTCGAAACAAACACAAATATGTAAATGCGTTCAAAAATAGACACAAACACGAGACAGCCATATGCTTCTATTCAAAATGCAGTTTTCGATCTCATAGGTATAGCGACGTCGAAACATGAAACTTATACTCTCAGATAGAAGTTCCCAATGCCAATGGCAGTTAATGCGTTTAGTTATACAATATAAGACATATCACGTTCATATATAACTGAATATTAGCATACGCTGAAAGACAAGAAGATGTCAATATCGATCCTATACTATAAGACACAGTTGTGTGACAAACACAACCCTCTCCTACATAAGATCACGCATGTTAACCGTATTTTTACTCACCTGTTGTGTGTAATATCTCGAGTATTCTCTGCGTTTGTTAACCAAAATGCCAAGGATTTTCGGTCCTCCGCTGTTACACGACAAGAGGTGAAAGGAACCACGACACAATACAACTGCCGTTAATGATGATTCACCTTGGTAACCTGAATTACCTGATGAGCCGGTAAATCTTTAACATATGCCAGAGTTGAATAACACATTCGTGTATACGTATAAGTCCGTCGGAAAGTCTGAGGCGAACAAATTTACTAGAACAGTTATATATATATAATCCCGAAATAGTGAACATTAATTTGAAAAACTTATTCATTTAGATATTCATGCACGAGCCCAATTTTAGGCTTATGCATTTCGGGGTATGATTTTTATCTATACAAGGTGTATAAAAAAAACTGCAAATACCATCATTTGTATAAATACCATAAAATTTCAATGACTGTGCACTGAACTAATTACGCTTCTGGGATCTTAGTTCTGTTCTTAACTGAGCCATTCGTAATCGAACTCATAAGTTTAATTCACTTTGTATGCTTGTTTTGATAACCCTGGGAAACGTATTTTCAAATCCCAGAAGCGTAATCAGTTGCACAGTCATTGAAATTCTAATGTCGTGCCGGCATACAAATTATGGTATTTGCAGTTTTTTTGATACACCCTGTAGGTAAACTGCAGGTTATGGAGATAACGAAACAGTTTAAACTGGGTAAAAAGGTGGCAATTTGGTTTTCCTCATGTATCAAATTTGATGAACCTGATTGTAGCTATAATCATGTTAAAATTAGAGGGCGATAGATACGATTAGGTTTAGAAAGTTTTTAGCTCTTGGGAATTGGGATTTCAATATATAGTTTGGAAAATTGTAATCAGCATAGCTATACAAAAGGGGAACGCTGAATATTTCTGGTTTATATGTAACGCCATGCACTGATGCACATGCATACAGCTTATGAAAGCCTAATACTTCAGCTGGACTTCCTGTTATTTTGGAAAAGTCAACGGTATAATATCATTCAATGCAAGTCATGATATTGAAGCCTGCTTCAGCACTACCTATCTTAATATAATTTATGGCGGTTCCGCAAGTTCATTTACCGGTTATACTATCGCAATTCCCCTCGTTATTTTCCGGTGCATAATTATATGATTTATATCCTTTTCTTATTTTTATTTAAATTGATGGCCTAGTCTAAATAATAAATCCCAGATCTAACTCAGTAATAATAGTACAGTACTATTCAGTACAAATGAATCATCAAAAACTAGCCAAAAAGTGAAAGGAATATTATAATACAGACATACAGTACTAGAAATAAAGCAATTGATATTAAAATGACCGATAAACCTTGGTAAAAAGGTTAAGATTCCCTGCCCTGGTTCCGGTGGCCTTATTTTGCACAAGTTACCATTGCTGGGTGTTTAACAATCTTTTCGAACTTCACCTCGACAGTCCTTTTCGAGTATAGTCCGCTTTAGCCTCTTGAGGCAAGCATGAGTTTACATCAGTCATAAAACATGCAACAAGAATTTCCATTGAACAAATCGGTGTCAAATGCTGCCATGAAAATGGACAATTACATGGACTGTCATTTAAAAAAAAATAAAATATCGTAGCTAATAAAATCATAACACAGTTACCTGTAGCCTAATAATAGTTACCTGCATTATAGACTTTTAACTTAATTAAGGTTGATGGGAAACAGTTGCATTTATACTCAGCTTGTAATTAAATTGTAAAAGTCGGGACGAGTTTGAAAGTCGAATGTGAAGCATAAAAAATTTTCGATTGACTTTCTTATGTTGATTGATCTTGCAAGATCTTGCGTTCCTTAAGCTTTTTGACTAATTCTTCAATTGCTGCATTAATAGCTTCGTCTGCATGTTTAAAATGCTTCTTCTTTGCAAATACACCAGATTCAACATCTTTTGCTGTCCCATCGTACACCCAAGGTTCTTTAAATGAAAAAACTCTTCCTGAAACTGAGTACTCGATCATGCGACCATTATATTCTCTCTGTGTATAAAAAACAACACATCCCTCGTGAAGGCTTTTTGCGAATTAGCTAAAATGCAGAATTACGCAATCACAATATCTGAAAGGATTTTAGGAGTTAGATGCTATTTGCCTTGGTTTTTACCTACCACAGAATATGCTAGATATGAAATAATCTTGTCTGTTGTCTGATGTTGTCTGATCACAGAAATATATTAACCCCCGGAATAATCCAGTGGCTTATTGCCGTGGTAACGACAGGTAACGAGTCAATGGGAACTGGGCTGAGAACTCAGTAGTTTCAGAAGTAAAAATCTGTCAGATAACATGCTATCAGGGCAAACTTCCATAATTTATGTATATACATACTCTTCCTTCCTTTGTACCAGCAATGCCCCTAAGAAATTGTTCAATAGGGGTAAACGGTGGATTTGTCGGAACAGGCGGCGATGTAACTATAAAGGAATTTATAGTGAAATTCGTAATATTCGAATTGGAAAGGACGCCTATGGACCACTGAGCTATATAATAATTCCTGGAGGACCGGCTCGTCATTTTTCGGTAACTTCGCCGCCATCTTTTTGTCCGCAAAAACATGGCGGACTTCGCCCTTCTGCGCAACCGCAGAAGCTCTGCTGACGCCACATGGTTCCTTTTGGCTATGGTATTTACCACTGACCGGGCTCAATTATGAGCCCGCTACAAGGGTGTTCTCCCCCCTGGATTTAGTAAACAACAAGTTCTCCCCCCTGGCCTTTATAAAAAAAATTTCCCGTGAAAACTTGTTTTGTTTTTTTGAAATATAAAGTCGTAAAAACATCATTAATTGCATTTTTTTGAAATATAAAGCGTTTTTTTAAGATGAATACAAGTCGTAGACGCTGTTATTGCCAACGCAAGAACAAATATATATTAAAACGTCAAAAAATTGTGGACAAAATTGAAGATTTTAAAATTCTGACACGAACTGACAGCCGTGACAGGTGTTTTTTTTTATATTTTCATTATTTCTACATTCCTATAACAAATGCTTGAACTTTTTGGCACTATTGTCGGACATTTTGGGGACAATTGGATATTTATGGACATCAATTAGACTTTTTTGAACCCTGCATGAACAGCAGAATTACTGAAAGTATGCAATTAATAATGTTTTCTTGAATGGTCTTGAATGTCTTCAGGACAATATATCTAGGTATAATCCAAAGAAACAGAGGCCAAAGCTCAGGGGCAAAATGCTTGGCAGCTGACTAAGTGCAAGAATATAGTTTCAACCATGAGTCATTTTTGCATAATATACTTTTCAGTAAGGTCATCAGCTTAATTGTACCTCAATGGGCTATAAAAGTTTTCAATATTATCTAATTGCACCCCTGGACCCTGGTCTTATTAATGAACAATATTCATCCCTCCATAGACTCAATTACTCCTGATTAGCCCATTGAATTTAGCCCTCTTGAAGTTTGATACCATAAACAGAAAATTATAAAAGTGGCTGCAGATTGAAGATACACTGCTCACACAATGCATGTTTATATTTATTTCTTTTATAAATATAACAATGGTTATAAAAATACCAGCCAAAACAAAATCAGATAACATGGTAATCAAGGATAACAATGCAGATTCATAACAATGTGTATAATATGCTTAATACATCTCAGTTCAATGTTCCAACAAATTGCATGACAATTAATTAATAAGCCATCTCTAGCTTGCTTTATTTCATTAATTAATAAGCCACCTCTAACTTGCTTTATTTCATAGCATCTTCATCCTGAAAAATATAAATGGAGATCTGATCAAGTTTTATTCACAAGGTGCAAGAAGTTAAAAAATCAATTAATATAAGCCAGTGATAATTGATTTGAATTTGACAAGGCAAACAAGATAATATATTAACTAGGTTTTAACAGTCACCATCATCAGAGGTTGAAATTTACACTGTTTGCAGCAAAAATCTTATTACTTTGTATCAGCACCCACTCAGCACTTTTGTCAGTTAGATCATGTTAATTATTGCTTAATAAATCTAATGGACTCACTGGGGGGAAGGCCTACCTATTTACATTATTGTTTGCTATCATGAAAACAAAATAGACCAAACTCAAAGATTGACATTGCTAGGAATTTTAATAATTCCTTCCCCACACAAGTCAAGAAAATGATAAAGTTTGAGTATATAACATTGCACATGTACCAAAGGTCTAAAATAGTATATTTGCTGTTTGTACCATAAGTTTTGATGGATTTATATGGCTCAGAACCTTTGGTAATCAGTTTATATTCGAGTCCAAAGGCAAAAAACTGAAATTGTTTTTTAATATAAAAACCCGGCTTACCTGGATGCCATAAAATAAAAGCCGAATGAGAAAAATCATTCCCCCGATAAGTGAATTAAGCCATTCACAACGTCAGACATATAGAGCACAAAGCTACGTCTCCTTTCCATTTGTTGAACAGGAAAAAACAGGATTTATATGAAATACAAAAAATATATACCGAAAGCCGAAAATATTTTCATAAAAACCAGGGGGGAGATGGACACAGTTTTTCACCTTGTATCGCGGTATGTCAGTGGTAACTACCATGAGCAAAAGGAACCATGTGGCGTCAGCAAAGCTCAAAATCCGCCATGTTTTTGCGGACACGATTTGGCCGCGAGCCGGTCCTCCAGGAATTATTATATAGCTCAGTGCTATGGACCTGGCGGGGTCTTCACTATTAAAGATAAACCAGTACCAAATATAATGATTAAATTGCCTTGAACTCTACCCCAGGTACTAATGTTCACCCTTGATCACTTAAAATAATAGTAATGACGTACTCTTTTCAGGAATATGTGGCGGCGGCATCGGACTGAACACATACAAAACGAGTAAACCAATTATCAATGCGAGAAGACAGCCAGCAACCATACGGATTGAGAGAGGTGTCGGAGTGACAGCTAAATGGCAGAGAAGCAACAAACAAAATTATTGACTATATATGTAAATGACATAACTACCGTCGTGTCTTGCAGTCACTTCAGACCGCATTCCCAGGTACTGATAATGTACAATGCATGCACGTACCCCTTTCAGGAAAATCTGGCAATGGCCTCCAAAATGACACGTAACAAGCAAGTAGGCCAATTATCAATACGAGAAGAAAGCCAGAAAGCATACGGAATGAGAGCGATGTCCGAGTGACAGCTACTGAATAGCAGAGAAGCAACAAACAAAATCAATCAAATTATAACTTCAAGACTGAGTTGGTTGTGTAAATGACATAACAAAGCTCAAAAGAGAGCTTAACTGTCATCGCGTGTGCTGGCTACATGCACGTGCCCCTTTCAAGAAAATCTGGCAGTGACTTCGAAAAGGGCACGTACCAAACAAGTAAGCCGATTGTCAATACGAGGAGGCAGCCAGAAAGCTAACAGAATGATAGCAGTGACGTAATATACGGAATGATATTCTCACAGGAGCGAGAAAACACGTAATCAATGAAAGTCAAAACTCGGTTGGTGCCACTCGACACCTTCTTAGCTGACCCAATTTAATCTTCTTAGCTGACCCAATTTAATCTTCTTAGCTGACCCAATTTAATCTTCTTAGCTGACCCAATTTATTCTTCTTAGCTGACCCAATTTATTCTTCTTAGCTGACCCAATTTATTCTTCTTACCAGTGGACGTTTACAGCGTAAACCTTCGGTTTTGCTTAAAAAATTGTAGCAAACGACCTGAAAACGAATTAGGCCTATATCAAGACTGTCTGAATAAGAGTTACCTATACCTTCTGTCTTTTGATAATGCGGCCAATATCTTGTCACATCAGGGGACTTGAACATGTTGTAAACCAGAGACGCAGCCATTGCGCTGGAAAATGGTTGCCAATCTTCTGTAGCTCTTTTACTCCCATCTGCAAAATCTGACACACCTTTTATAACAGCCCACTCTATACCAAGATCATATGCCGCTGCAAACAAACCTAAATTAAAGAAAACAGAAGAGAAAAAATAGCATACAAGATTATGGATCAGGAATTGTCGAATAATGCGGACAAGGAATTGTCGAATAATGAAAATACGTCCTTGCACCTGATGGAAGATTAAGAACAATACGTTGAAAGGATCGATTTACGTTGCCAATAGCTGTCATTAGACAATTGTACGCTTCTTATATTCTTAAACAAAACTGCTCGATCATATTCGCTTTTCACATGCACAATGCGATTTGAATATGCAAACGTTGCTCAAAGAAAATAGTGACTCAAAAAGATGCATATAGAATTAGTCACCCAAAAGAGTTTGCCACATTATTCAGTATTAAAATTACGTATACGTCAAAGTAACCTACCTTCACCCTCCATTTCGAGACCATCAGCGTCTGGAAAATCTTCCAGCAATTGTAACCGTCTTTTGTCGTAGTCAATCAACTCAGGACCACTCAACATTACAGCTTTCTTATTTACTTTGGGATGAAAACCACTTTTATTTTTAATAGGTGGCTCCCAACCATGGTCTGCAGACAGAATAAGCTTTGCCATATTCCTGCTGACGTTCTCTTTGAAACCACGATGCTCGTATTTGCCGTCGTCCTTGACTTTCTTAAACGCGTGATTCGCCAATTTCGCCGAAATTATCACGTCGCCGAGTTTTGCCTTCTCCCGGTCGAGGGCGGCACACACTCCGACGAAAAGCACAGCTTTGGGTTTCAAAACTTCGGTAGCATTTTTGACAACAATCACAGCCGGTAGCGGTCCGGCTTCGCATCGCATCAGCGCCACGGTCACATTCGTATTTCGCGGATTTCCATAATCGAATTCACCGAAATCCACAAATCCCAATCCCATGTCAGGGCACCAACTTCGACGAATAGGTTTCAGTCTCAAAAACGAGTAGCAACTGTTGAATTCGTGGTCTGTTGCAGTAACTAACAGAATGTCAATAGGAAGCCGCGATTGAATCTCATCACTCAACCATTCGTAACGTTCCGATCCAATTTCCTTCTTTTCTGGAAGTATCCAGTCGAGTTCTGGCGGTGGTAATACGCGATCCTCGCTTTCTGTGGACATCCCCGCATCAATTACCCTCTACGAAGTTTAAATAACGATTTTATGTTCGCGAGAACGATTTTATTTGCAAAATGAATTCTAGTCATATACGTGTCTTTTGTTCGGGGGAAAACCCAACTGAAAAGCTATTTCAGGTATGTGCTGAGTAGCCTGAGTTCGAAATAAGGTATTTATTTGCATAAATTTGCAGCATCCGATGCCGATGGATGGATAACATGTAAGATATAAAACACAAGTAAGTTTAAGTTTTAATAGTTATTTCGTTAACAAAACTGGACGTTTCGTCCGTTTTATTATTCACTACGAAACTTAGTTCGGTCCTGACTCAACTAGATACGAACTGCGCTTTCATTAGAGAAATAGCTAATTCAATTGACAAACTCTGCAGATTTTAGACTTTTGCTTGGTGGAATTTTATTTCCTAAAAATTATGAGTTAGTTTCATTCAGGATGATTGAGTTAAAGCTCAAAATGCTGCGATTTAGTTTTGGTTGAATCGAGTTGCGTTTTTTCACATACATAATGTACATGCATGCGCGTTGTTATAATAAACAATTTTCTTTATGTGAACCAATTTTATTAATAATCACTAATTTCCAAGTAGCTTTAAAATAGTATAGATATAGTTAAATTCTTACGCTAAATCAATCAACTTATGTTCAAATTTCCAAGTAGAAAAAAGAAAACTCTAAGTTGTTGTCAAACTTTGGTATAATCGAATTAGGTAATCGATCAGCCAGTATATCAATCCCCAAATAATTATAATCAATACATGAAAACGGTCCACGATTTATTTCACTAAACGTTTTTCTAAGCACGTTTATATGTTCACGAGAGCAAGTAGGAATACAAGATGGCAAAAATGGCCACGGCCAGCCCCAAAATAATGAAGAGAGCGCCACTTGATGAATTGCTGGCATGGTCCGGCTTCACAAGCGGTTTTTCTTCAAAGGTTTGTCGTGCGCTAGGTTTTTTCATTAGGGGTTTACTTTCAATCCTCGTTGGAAGGTCAGACTCGATACCACACAGCTCCGCCATCTCAGCAAACATTTCGATGTGAAGATGGTAAGCCTTAATGGACTCGTTCACAACACGATCGGCCTCTTCTTTGTCCAACGGCAGCGAATCAAGTGCGCGACGATACCGCTGTTTGAACTCCCCAACCTTGGGAATGTTATCGAATTCGTAGAATTGGACGCCATTGGAGTCAAAGAGGTTGTACGTTTTCACAAAGATCTTCTTCAAAACCTGACCTCCAGAGAGGTCACCCATGAATCGAATATACTGGTGAGCAACCAACAACATCGGGTCTTCTTCGCTCAGCTGTCGAAGTCGCGCCATGTAGCGCTTCGTTGCCTCCAGCGGTTCGATTTCGTCTTTCCAGTCGCTTCCATAAAAATATTCCAAATCTTCTACAATCTTCGGTGTTCTCCTCAGCTCAGTTGGGAAGTAAACGGGCTTGAGTTTCGGGTGAGATTTGTGCTTGTCTCCCTCCTCCTCCAAAGTGCTAGACAATTTACAAAGAAAAAATTTAAGATTAGCATAGTTAGGAAATGTTAAGAATTATCTATAAATTTTCTTTTCAGGAAAGGCTATATATAATTTCGTAGTTAGGATATTTGAGAAAAATAAAAAAGCTGTATTAAAGGTAGTGAACATACACGTTCAAACGCCAAACTAGCCTATACGAAGTTGCATGCATGGAGAAGATGATTTCGAATCATCTTTCTGACACGGGTCATCGCAGTTGTAGCCGGAAAAGATGTGATTTCGGAGTTTATTATTAGCGTACTAAAATTACCGCATGCTGCTTGGTCGAAAGGAGTACAGTTATTTCATTAATTGACTGCAATTAATTAATGATTTTGCCAAAATAAACAAAATGGCGGAAAGTTTTATGTTAACATAATAAAAAAAGAAAGGGCGATTCTAATTTGGCAAAACTTTCAAACATCACTCATACTGTTAATGCCGAATTGTATTCGCTATCGCATGATTATACCTACACCAATAGCGTGCATGTACTGTTGTACTACACGCGTAAAAACGCTCAGGTTGATGCAAGTTGATATAAACAGGATGAAGCATGTTGTGCTGCCCACATTGTTCAGAGTTGTTATCAATATTGAACAATATTGTTACACCCGATTCAGTTTCAACAATATTGTTCAATGTTGATAACAACTCTGAACAATGTGGGCAGCACAACATTGCTCCATCCTGTTTGTATCAACTTGCATCAACCTGAGCGTTTTTACGCGTGTAGTTGAATCAAGAACGGAAGGTTCAACAACTGATTGTGCGATGTCAGCAATTTTTTCGAAAAACTCAATGCATGAGTAAATTCACGATTATGGGGGTACGGCTAGACTGGCTAAGTTGTTTGTTGAAGAATATACAATTATCTTACATTAATAGTATAAAGCAAATAATAAGTTTGGCTACCTGTAAATGAAGTATAGGTTGGATAAATATAATTTATATCCGGCAGGATCGATTTTGCCTTTAATTAAACCTCTGACAAAGGGTGATGTTTCAGTCTTCTTGTGAATACTTTTGGTATTTTCTGTCAATTCTTGATGGAGAACAATGCCAGATGAAGACAACAGTTCAGCTCCAATCTCTTGTTCTGCTTCCTGTGCGCTTTCAACGATCACTCTGCTCGTTAAATTTTCTTCAATTTTAGCAATCATGAGCTTGCCATCGCTACACACCGTCTTGAACGGACACCCAACATCGGTCTTGAAGACAGGACATTCACCGATCTGCTTCTGCATTTCGACACACACTTCATGAATCATCTTTAGACTTCCCAGCACCTCGCCGTGACTTCCCTGCTCCTCTTCAATTTCAGGGATTTCATCAAGCTTGGAATAGATATCACTTAAGCTTTTGCACTCTTTGAAAGCACAACCGTCCTTGAATTTCGGGCAATTCAGAGCACTTTTAAATGCATCCGAATTGGTGGCAACGTTGGCAAAAGGGCAGGATGGTTGAAATGCCGGACAAGCTTCTTGTAAGTTGACTACCTCTGTTGTCATGATCTTCGTCTTCGTGGGACAGGAAAGTACAGGCTCTTGGAGAGGGGCGACAAGTGAAGCTGCTGGTTCCACCAAATGCTTGCCTTTTTCATCGCGAACACTCTTGAATGGACATCCTTCATCTTTATGAAACACAGGGCATTCTCCCAATTTTCCTTCTAGACATTCAGAAGTATCGTGCATTTTCTTGAACAGCTCAATCAACTTCTGACCAGATAATTCACTTTCATGTCCAGCGGAATGTGGAACATGGGACAATTTCTCATAAACCTCAGCAAGGCTTTTAGCGCTATTAAACGGACAACCGCTTTTGAACTCCGGGCATTTTTCAATTGCTTCTTTCATATCGTTGTCTTCTAGCTTTGTAAATGGGCAGCCATCCTTAAATGCAGGGCATTTCTGCTTTATGTCAACGGAATCGACGGTTTGAAGTTTCTCCATAACGTGCTACAGCAACAAAACAAAGGTAAAAACATGAAAAATCAGAAAATATATAGATCCAGCATCAGTTTTGAACATAAAAATTTGTCTGCCTGAAAACGACTGCGTTAAACGATATTATAATACTCTGTATCCTGCAAGTTTTGCATACAACTGTGCATAAAGGAAATCGAATTCGTTAAGTTATACGCAGCAAAATAATTCTCTTGTGGGCTTCACCTATTTTTGCACATTAGGCATACAGTACTGTCCAGAAATAACCTAAATTTTAGACACTGTATATATTCTTAGGAAAGAGGCCATAGATTTAATATAATTATTTGATGTTTTTCAAAAAAATTTTCAAAAATCGATGCTATATATAGTTGAAAACGGTGTATACCTGATCATGAGAAACAGACACAACAGGTTCCACCAAATGCTTGCCATCGTCACTGCGGACACTCTTGAATGGACATCCTTGATCTTTGTGAAATATGGGGCAGTCTCCCAACTTTTCTTCCAGACATTCAGAGGTGTCGTGCATTTTCTTAAACATTTCAATCATCTTTATACCGGATAATTCGCTTTCATGTCCGGCGGAATGTGGAACATGGGATAAC
Organism: Dendronephthya gigantea; assembly: GCF_004324835.1. Classification (NCBI taxonomy): domain Eukaryota; kingdom Metazoa; phylum Cnidaria; class Anthozoa; order Malacalcyonacea; family Nephtheidae; genus Dendronephthya; species Dendronephthya gigantea. Next base: position 158,578 of record NW_021163080.1, read on the forward strand.
TTCTCGTAAACGTCTGCGAAACTTTTGGCATCTTTAAACGGGCAACCGTTTTTGAACTCGGGACATTTTGCAATGGCATCTTTCATATTTTGGTCTCCCAGGTTGGTGAATGGGCAGCCATCTTTAAATGCAGGACAATGCTGTTGTAACTGCGTGGCATCGATCTCTTGTAGCTCCTCAATGACGTGCTAAAAGGAAAGAAAGTTGCAAACCAGTCAAGAGATACAGTACATATCTACTGTACAAATCACGATCTTTATTTTGCTCACGATTACCGTTATACTCGCAGATTAGAAGGGCGTCTTTTATCTCAGTTTATCCGGGGGTTTTTTAACGAGTGCACTTGTTTGCGTGAACAATGAATTCGGCAATTTGATTATCTAGAGAAACATTTTTTCGATTTTTCGCTAATTATAAATCACCTAGTGGAAAGCAGACTTGAAGTTACGTACCTGTTCATGAGCAACGGACTGAACTGGTTCCGCTAAATGTTTGCCTTCCTCATTTCGGACACTCTTGAATGGACATCCTTGATCTTTGTGAAATATGGGGCAGTCTCCCAACTTTTCTTCCAGACATTCAGAGGTGTCGTGCATTTTCTTAAACATTTCAATCATCTTTGTACCGGATAATTCGCTTTCATGTCCAGCGGAATGTGGAACATGGGATAACTTCTCGTAAACTTCTGCGAAACTTTTGGCATCTTTAAATGGGCAACCGTTTTTGAACTCGGGACATTTTGCAATGGCATCTTTCATATTTTGGTCTTCCAGGTTGGTGAATGGGCAGCCATCTTTAAATGCAGGACAATGCTGTTGTAACTGCGTGGCATCGATCTCTTGTAGCTCTTCAATGACGTGCTAAAAGGAAAGAAAGTTGCAAACCAGTCAAGAGATACAGTACATATCTTCTGTACAAATCACGATCTTTATTTTCCTCACGATCTTTATTTTGCTCACGATTACCGTTATACTCGCAGATTAGAAGCGCGTCTTTTTTTCTCAGTTTATCCGGGGTTTTTTAACGAGTGCACTTGTTTGCGCGAACAATGAATTCGGCAATTTGATTATCGAGAGAAACATTTTTTCGATTTTTCGCTAAATCATCTAGTGGAAAGCAGACTTGAAGTTACGTACCTGTTCATGAGCAACGGACTTTACTGGTTCCGCTAAATGTTTGCCTTCCTCATTTCGGACACTCTTGAATGGACATCCTTGATCTTTGTGAAATATGGGGCAGTCTCCCAACTTTTCTTCCAGACATTCAGAGGTGTCGTGCATTTTCCTAAACATTTCAATCATCTTTATACCGGATAATTCGCTTTCATGTCCAGCGGAATGTGGAACATGGGATAACTTCTCGTAAACTTCTGCGAAACTTTTGGCATCTTTAAACGGGCAACCGTTTTTGAACTCGGGACATTTTGCAATGGCATCTTTCATATTTTGGTCTCCCAGTTTAGTGAATGGGCAGCCATCTTTAAATGCAGGACAATGCTGTTGTAACTGCGTGGCATCGATCTCTTGTAGCTCCTCAATGACGTGCTAACAATAAAAGAAAGGTTCGAACTTGTCAGAAAATAAAATCAAATAGATTAATCTGGAAAAATGTTACATTTGTTGTGATTTTCCTTTAAGGCATTTTCCTTTAAGGCTTCAACGCTGAGATTTGTTTTGTTTAATAACCGCCGCGCAGGGCCGAAACAAAACCCCATATTTTGCCTTCATACAAAACATTGTATTCTCCCAGATCTATTTTCATACTATATAACTCTCCTGACGAAGGCCCTCAGGTCAAAACGTCGCGAAGTGTTTTGTCTATTTTAGGAAGCTGTTAGACCACATTTGATATTGACATTATTGTATAGTTATTGTATTTACTGGTCTCTTGCGACAAAAAAATAAATTACATACTTGATCATGGGCAACAGACTCAACAGGTTCCACCAAGTGCTTGCCTTCTATATCGCGGACATTCTTGAATGGACATCCGTCGTCTTTATGAAACACCGGGCAATCTCCCATCTTTTCTTCCAGGCACTCAGAAGTGTCGTGCATTTTCTTAAATATCTCAATCAACTTCTGACCGGAGAATTCACTTTCATGTCCAGCCGAGTGTGGCACATGAGACAATTCCTCGTAAATGTCAGCAAGACTTTTGGCATCTTTAAAGGGACACCCGTTCTGGAACTGCGGACATTTTTCGATGCTTTGCATCAGCTGCTTATCAACAACTTTGGCGAATGGGCAGCCTTCTTGAAATGAAGGGCATTTCTGTTTGAGGTCAGAGGTCTGCACAATTTTAAGGTCCTCGTCTTTCATGACTAAAATGAATGGGTAACTTAAGGTAACCATAACGCGTAATTACTGGATTTTTTTCGCTATTTGGACCGCCGAACGAAATTGATCTCTGAAATGTGCTAAACTGAGAAAAATACTTTGAGATAGCGAACACCATTCACATTACGAGTTCTATGTCTTCATCCATTTTATCGCTTCATTATTTGCGTACATTTTTGATTTTGCATGTGCATGGTCAAATGTTACCGTGAGTATATTCGAGAAGGTCGAAAATATTTGACAAATGAGTATATGTCTTAAGTTTTGTCTTAAGTTTAGCTTGTAAAATTGATGAACATGAGAAAGAAGGATTGAGTATAATTATTTCTGGTAAATAAAGGATAAAATACTTGGATCGGGCTGGCGTATGAGGTTAGAAGAACTTCTGGTCTGAAACAGACAAGAGTATTTAATACCTCTTTGCCCTTTGGCCGTATCTTTTGCGGACCACACGAGATTGTGTGAGTTATTTTTCCCGGAAAAGAAAAGGAGAGACACGATGAGTTTCTGCGTGCATGGATTAGAGAAAATACAATGTGAGGCAGCAAGATTCTCATTCTCCACAGGTGTATACGTACCGCCGGATACCACACAAATTTATATGATACACATGAATCTTTTTTAAAATCCTTTGATCATTATGTGGGAAAAGCAAATTGTCGCGGAAAACGGTAAACGCGTCCGCTTATATGCCTGTAGAGATGCAAAATTTGATATTTCAAATATCATTGCAGGCCCATAAGAATTTATACCAATGCATACAAGTGCGCATTACTATCAATGACAATATTGATATCCTCATCTAAACTGGACAATATATCTTCATACCAAGGGCGCTTTATTTATTACACGATAGATAAATTACAGGTTATTCAGAGTATTTCAAGGACACTGCACTTAAGTGTATTGTTATCGAAATACTTTGCTTCAATTCAATTCAAATTATGATCTTCTCGGAAGAGCTTTCGGAAAGTAGGATGAATTTTTTTAAGCATTCAAAAACTTTTTTCACTAAACAATGGAAATTCTGGAGTCATAGAACAACATATTTTCAGATTGTTTTAATATTAGGGTAGTACAAGCGAACGAAGCGAATTACGTACTGCTTAACAAAACATTGCATGTGCTGCATATCTGGCAAAAAACAGTCCTCTGGTCTCTGGACCCCAGTACGAGTACTAGTTTTTCCATGTTATTACTATTTTACTATTTCTATACCCGTTTTGCCTGTGAATTAATATAAAGCTAAGATGCAGTCGAAAAGCTTTATTTTAATAACTGCTATTATAAATGGTAATTTTAACGAGGTATAGTCCCTTGGTTAGGCGATATGCATGTACATACACTATATCTTACTTCTGAAACCCTAATTCGCATGAGCTATTAAGCACTGAAACTCAGATACAAATCTCAAATAATTTACAATATTCCCTGACTTATGATTTAGTTTAAATTGTATCATTTGGAAATATATGGACAACAGGAATAAGCAGAGTAGGGTTCATAGGACCAAAAACTCTTTGTGAGGGCATTGCAAACAAGTCATGATTGGGGACGAGGGGGGGGGGTGGGTCATGTGATTTAGGAAAACTTTTATAATTGATATACACACTTTTGCATACCACTGGGCTTATATTTTGAGCATGAATAGTAACCATAAATATTCAGAAATAATCCAGTATGTGCTCAATATTTGAAGAATTTACTTTGAATGGCCCTGAGAATTGGACATTCTCTGTAAATGCTTTTTACAATTTAATATTTGATTATCAGTGAACTGTTTGGACATGTTCATAGACTCCACATTGGATTAATATAGCTAAAAATTTTAGTTTTGTTTATTACATGCATTAAATAGAACATGACTGATTGTGTACATCAGTAATCAACCTCATTATATATACATCAGTAATTAAAAGGTTTCACCTCAAAGTCTATAAAGACTAACTAATCTGAATCACAATGCAGTCTCATTAAATAAATACAAATGAGGTTTCATAGCTTAGCTTTAAAATGCTAATTCATGTTTCAGCTCCTAGGTTATATCAGAAAAATGTAAACAAATCACAATTTAGCTGTGAATTGCCATGAACTACAATTTTTTTGCTCTGGTGCTATGTTCAAAATAAAATTTAAACTTTGCAACACTCACATGATATTTTGTTGATATTTTGACTATTGCACATGATATTTTGTTAGGGCTTTAATACGTAGTTTGTTAGGAAAATTTAAACCCAGGCCCTGAAATGATTAAATTGTTGCAAGAGCTCTTTGCTCAGTATGGCAACCTCAGTTTATAATTACAAGAGTTGCAAAATGCCAGATAAGCATGAATCAGCAAAATTGACAAAATGATCTAGTACCTGTATTTTATGATCTCCGATTACGTGGAATGTTGTGTCATAAAAATGTGATCATAAAAATGGCAAATAATGTGCGTGCTCAAAAAGTACTAAACGAATGCATGGTTTAAAAGAATAAAATGAGTGAAATAATTAACACTGTCACATACAAAGCGAGCGCCTTTATTTAAATACAATGAAATCCTTCACAGTGCCAGTGGGCCTTCCCTACTAGAAATTGTTCTCGCACGCAAACCTGTTACCGGTGAAAAGCAATGTTAATGGACATAAATATATTCGAAATAGCAACCTACCTGAAAACACGTTTAATTTAGGACGATATCTTCGGGACGATTAGGAGAAGCGTCAGCTCGACAACTTCTTGAAGTCTTTGTAGTTACTCAGCTGATAGACTGATATGTTCCTAATTTCTGTGAAACTTGAAACCACCGGAATTACTTCCACTTGCAAAAACAGGTATTCTTCTCAAGCTTTGTTGAAGTTTATAATATCTACAAAATTAAATTCGGACAATGCTGAGTCATGATGAAGCAGCGCGCTCCACTTGTGCAACAGCCTCAAAGGCTTAAACATGCAGTTGCAGGGAACATCAATCTTAGAAAATAATGTTTGTTATTCGAAAATAAAGCGGGTATAACATAAATGCTGCGGAGCAATATAGTCTTGCTTTTTAGATCTTAAAGTACAGAAAACAAGTTACGCGGAACTGCGTTTCTAGAAAATCCAGAAACTGCGTCTGGTATGTAAGGTAGAATGGAAGGTATAGCCGAGTAAGCCCACCTTTATCAACTCATCGTTCTACCACCGGAACGCTAGCAGTAGCGCGGAACGGATGATTGAGGTAGAAACCGACAGAATCAAGCCACTTCGTTATCTCCGTTTAGCTGCAAGCAATCCACGATAATTTCTTCTAAGAATAAGTCAGAAAGAAATTCTTCTCCCAACAGGCTGGGAAGTTTGCTTCATGACCGATGGAGGGATATATTACATCGAGATAGAATGAGGATGGAATAGAGTAGATAGAATATAGATAGGAATCATAGGATCATGCAGCGGGTGCAGGATACATTGGGTATTAAATATCACTCGCTCTAATCTTCTGTATAATTGTTTTCAAATATAATAGAATCAAATATACCCAACGGATTTTATTGGAATCAAGGCCTGTTCCCCTAAAATTTCATTTTCATTTACAGGCATACTTTTCTAACAACTCAGTGGGAACATCCTGAGAGATATTTGTACGAAAAAATGTCACGTTTGTCATTTAGTGTGAAAAAACCCTGATTTCTATGGAGCAGAAACATATTCTGACAAAGAAGTCGCAGCAGAAAAGTCTTGACGCTCACGAGGCTCATCGTACTTTTCAGTGCTTGACATGACTGCTCTTGATCATTAGGTGTAGTAGCGCATGGAACTAATAACTATTTGAAACTCGTGCAGGGTTTAATAAAATGGAATTGATATATTACATTCCAGATCTATCTACAAAAGTACAATGTAGAAACAAAGCAACAGACTGGGATAACAAAGGAAATATCATGTGAAATACATAAGCATGTATATTCTTTATGCGTTTCCAGCTCTCATTCGCGCTTAAAGAGACAAGTGCTAGGATAGGATTATTGTTAAAGCTTCTTGTAAACGGTTATAAATTATTGAGGCGTAAAAAACAGACTTGACCGCCTTGCAATCCTACACAAACGATCCCATTTGGAGCACACGCAATGGCCAGAACAAAACGCTCAAAATGAAACTCTTCAACTAAGCAACCAGATCGTAGATTCCACAGTTTTAGAGTCTTGTCGCGCGAACCTGACAATAGAAATTGACCTCCGGGCACAAATGCCAAGGCCCTGATATCATGTGTGTGTCCACGAAGTTTATGGATTGTTCTTCCAGTTTCGAGACTCCAAAACAACAGAGAATGTCGAGAACCTAAAATTGCAAAAATTGCATAAACATATAAGTAAGATAGCAATATCTTGGCAAATTGACAGAAATCAGTATAGTAATAACTAATAACCTTTTGAGGCCACGTGATCGCAAGTGTGGTTGAAACGTGATACTTGCTCCCTACCAGCGCCGGTGTGAACCTTCTTGGTCACATGGCCTTCGTTTAAACTCCATTTCACTGCAGTAAGACCACGAATACAGGCGGCAACAAGTAAGGTGCCCACGACACGCAGCACTGCGATTCCATAACTTCTATACTTGTATGTACGCACGATTCCTGTCGCGTTTATTCGGTGCACCTGTCAAATTCATTTGCTACATTCAGTAAAAAGTACTTCATTTTACATGAAGTATGCAAAGTTTAGGCATTTTGATTGGCTAAGATGGAAAAATGTAAACAAACGTGCCGATTTGTTTAAAACAAATTTCTCCTTATGGGTAAATGTACATAACGAATAACGATACCCTAACATTGTACCGTTAGGCTCTCCTTCACAAGTCGTGCAATTCAGTCGTTATTAAAATGTTTTCAAAATAAACAAACCTCGTTTCCATAGGAACCGCTCACGACATCCTCGGAGTTTGGAACGAAAGCCAGTGCAGTTATTAGATGTGAGTGGATGCAGTCACGTGACCACATTTGACTCCATACTGGGGGCGTTGTTTTTGTAACATACCACAGTTTTACTGACCCATTTTCAGATCCGGATAAAAAGTAGAGGTATTCATTGCTTGGATGACCTTCAACTTGAGATACGGATTCGGAATGCGCTTGATAATTGTACTCGCGATCAAGGCATACTAGATAGTCGTACAATAATAAATCCCCATTGGCACAGCCCAGGAGTATATATTTTAAACCAAGAGTGGTTACACAATTAACTTTAAAAGGTGGTTGAGCCATGACCATTCCAGATCTGTTATCAAAATTTCTCAGTTCTACTGTATTAGTCTCGTTCACAACTACAAAGTTGTTATCGTCTCTCAGAATACGAAGCAAGCGTATGCCATCCCCAGATTCGGTCTTTGTGAAAGTCTGCACTACATTAGAGCTCTCCAAGTTCACCAAAGAAATAGTGCCAGAGCTGCTTCCAGACAATGCAAGTTTACCATCTGAGGTTATGTCAATTGCAGTTACGATTGATTCGTCTGGATGTCCTGAAAGAAAAACACTATATATAGATCTAATTTTACTGACCAGGTCATAATTTGTCCCAGAAAGATATTAAAATATCTTCACAGGAAACTGTGAAACATAATTAAAAATGAGGGTGGGATAGTTTTAAAGCAGAGGCACATTTATGGAGGAAATACATATACAGCGTGAATTCAGGAAATGGCGAAAATCATAGGGTGGAAGTATTATCCAGCTTTACTGTATCAAAAACAAAGCAGATAATTTCAAGTATCGAATGAATGTGGTAATGTCACCGCATGTGTCAATATTTTCTACTATTGCATGCCTATATAACGGAAATTTATACTCAAGCAAAATAACTGTAAAATATTGGCTATAGGCAAAAGGAAGGACTTAGTTATCACCCCCAAGGTTTAAAGAAATCATATGTCGAGAAAACTTGGGCACAACCTAAAACTCATAATAGACTAGACATACGAGCTAGGTTGATGTGAATTGCATTACAAAAATGTTGAATAAATCATGGGGCCTAAGAAAATTCCTGGTATCTCTATGGACCATCCAGTACGCCCCCGGGTACGTCAGCTACTCGTGCATGTTTCCTACATACCCGCATCATATCGTATTTCTCGCCATGATGACAGTTCCCAATAGATGAACACACTATATGTAGGTATTCCTGACAATACTGCTGCACCACTAGGTAATATCACCATGGACGTACAGTTCGGATTGGGCCCTGTGCTAATGGCTGTCGCTTGTAGCGAAGATGAGCGATCAATTTGGCACACTTCGCTATTTCTACCACACGTGTAAACTAAATTCCTGTCACATGCGATGGCCATGGTGGTAAATGCGGGTAATTTAACGCACTTGATAGGCACATCGTATTTCTTCCAATTCCACATAAAAAAACGATCGTCTTTGCATCCAATTAGGACTAATTCTCCTTCCGGACTGAAGCAAACAAATCGAGCTTGTTTGTCGCCTTCAATTACATTTGTTTCGTTCCCAGATTCCATGTTCCAAACCTTAAAAGGCAAAAAGTTTCACGTTATATATTCGCTTGTTTTTTTTATCAATGGAATATACTTACCGTAACCCCCCGCCCCCCCCCCCATATTATACACTACTACCTTGGGATAAAACTTATTAAAACAACCTTACCAAGATCGAAGATACCATTCGACCTTGTAATTGTCGAATACACCGCCACATTCCGGTATATTCGACCTTCACTACTTTTTTATCGTGTCAGTCTCTTTTATACCATTCCATTGACTAGTTAAACCGGTCGAGAATAATATTCATTATCAATACTTTTAACAAGCAGGGAAGCTAGTCTTAGCTTAGGCTGGTGAAATTTTTGCATCAGTCGCATCAGTCTGCAGTTTCCTTCTCCTTTTTTTGTTTAATAAAAATTGCCCCACTTCAAGACGATGAAAAAATGCACCCTAACACGTCTTTGACCCTTTTATAACAAGCATTATAATATAATATTCTTAAGTTTGATAAAGAGGCATGTGGAGTCTTCCTAAATGTCAGTCATTTTACGTATGCATGCATGGATGGTGAATTTTACTATAAAAATATTTATGTTGTTATTTTTCTTTAAACCAGCTTTAAATTTAATATTTTAGTTACCCCACCATTTTATTTCATCCCCTAACCCCGTTTAGATGTATTAAAATATACTCTACCTTTATGAAAGAATCTTTTCCGAGCGACACAACGTAGCGATCGTCGACTGAAATAGCAACACTTATTGCTCTTTTCGTGTGACCTAGAACGGTTTATGACACTAATAACTATTTGCAATTGGTTGCCCATCTGAAAGTACCTATATACATCTTATTGTCAGCATAACGTTTTTTTCATTTTTCATTCAAGTTTCAGATACCTGTCAATGCGTAGCGTTCATCTGCAGTCTCACATTTCCAGATCTTTAAAGACCCATCCTTTGAGGAGGAAACGCATCTCGACCCATCGCGAGTAATTGCTATGTCCATGACATCGTCAGAGTGACCACGTATTCTCTCCCGTTTCATATACGCACTCGTGTCGAGGTCCCACACTCGAAAACTCTTATCCTGGGAGCCAGACAAAGCTTTACAACCATCGGAAATGATTGAAACGCATCTGAAAGGCAACAAACGGATTAGTCTAATTTTTAATTACAATTCTCTCCACTTTTATGAAACTTTGTATACCATCTATTGTAAACCATCGAAAAAAGCTTTTTTGCACTAGCCAGCCTTAAACGGTCTTATATTCCTGAGTTATAAGACAAGCGTGACAACATCCTTTTCGCCGAGTAATTCATAAGGATATATATAGATTGTCTACTTTTTATTTTAAAACATTGCTAAGTAACGTAAAAGGTAGGGTCTGGGGGGATTTTAAAAATTGTAAATCAACCGATATTTTTAATTTGTCCAACTGCAATGATTGACGCATGTCACATCTAAAAAATCCAATATTAATACCCCGAATGAACTTATATATAAGAAGGCCCCGAATTATGAGCAGAACCGATGCGCAACCCCCGAATGGACATTCCCTTTAGATTAACGTTTACGGCTAATCGCTAATCGCAATCGGCAAACTCAAAATCGTACTCTTCAGTAAACTAGTATTAGCTGTATAATGAATTTGGGACAATGCATGAGATTTAAACTAGGCTGTCAAAAAACCTGTGGGGTGTAGCCCTGTTTATATTACACTCAATTGATCGGCACGGCTAAAATGGGTACTCGTACTAAATCAAATATGGCTTAAAGTTTGCAGTTCGCGGTTTGCCGTGAACGTCAATCTTAAGGTATCACGAAAAGAAATGTTACCACTATCCTGTGTTAAACCGAGATAAAACTGCCTTAACTCTTATAAACGTAGTCTTAACTGTCATGGTTATATCAGATAAATCTATACCTGATCGATTGACTATGTCCTTCAAAATTAAATAGCAATTTTCCCGTGTGGTAACACCACAATCTCACAACCAAATCCTTGCCCGCGGAGATAACGTGCTTCGTGTCCGGGCTCACAGCAACACAATAAATCTCGCCTTGGTGACCACAGAGAGAACGAACTTCCTTGCAGGTTTTCAAATCCCAGATTTTTACGGTCTTGTCGCCGGAACCGGAAACAAGCGTTGGTTTGTCACCACCTAAACATGAAGGAAAGGACAGAAAATAAAGAACCACATCTGCACGCTACATAACATTACAGTCGATGTTACTTATCAATAAATGTCGCACTACATACCTGTTGCCACTATACTGTATACAGTATCAATATGGCCAATGAAACAACCCTGAAATTCTAATGTATCCGAACGCCATAGGTTGATGGTGTAGTCAAGGGATGCAGTTGCAACGTACAAACCATCTTTGGTCGTGCACAGACCACGAATATGACCATTATGTGCTGGAAGGGAACTAAACAGTTCACCTGTAGCGACAAGCCACACCCTGAGGTACCCTATGAAAAATGAGTTTCTTATAAGATGGATGACATCCTTGCGGTCGTACAGCATAAGTAATGCTGCATCCGGATGCTGCATGGACCTTCTCGTATAGGTTCCACACTACAATACATCAATAAATTATTCACGGCTACACAAACCATCATTTGACCCAGTAAAAAGACGCCGATCGTCCGCACTGAAATCCAATGCATTCACAAAGCCACCATCTCCTTGTAAAACAAACAGCTGTTCATAGCTGTCCATATTCCAAAGTCTAGTGGTGGAGTCATAAGACCCTGAGGCCAGAATTGTCCCGCTATGGGACAAAGCTAAACAATACACTGCCATCGTATGACCATTGAGCACTTGCAACTCTTTGCCTGTATACATAACATTAATATGAAAAGATTTATTACTTGAAAATTTGATGTAATGGCTCGATGAGTACTAATTCTGTTGGAAAATGCCGGGGACGGTTGTACGAAAATGGATTTAATATGTACTTCCATTGATTGGCAGTTAAAATATTAACATTGAAATATTTCAGCTCAGTAGTAATCAAAATTTGAACTTTGGGACCAAAAATTATTAAAGAGGATCCTCGATTCAGAAATACTGAGGTTTAATCAAAGTTATACCAAAAAAGGGGGATTTTAAAGGGATTGAAAAAATCCCAATTCGGTGGATAGCGCTATCCGGCTTTCATAGAACCATAGGCAGCCCAGAAATCTGTTTACACTCAGTCTTCGACGGCATTGTTTACGCGCGCGGTTAGCTTCTCCTGCCTGTACTAATTACTGTCTTATATTAATATATATAATACAGTAATTAGTACAGGCAGGAGAAGCTGACCGGGCGCGTAAACAATGCCGTACGTCGAAGACTGAGTATAAACAGATTTCTGGGCTGCCTATGGCTGCATGTAGCTACTATACACACCTGTTTCGAGATCATGAACTTTAACTGAACGGTCCGTTGATGCAGAGATGACAATTGTACCCGTTGAACTAACGGATGTGGTTAACGCGAGCACTTTATCGACGTGCTTTCTAAATATCTTGATCAGCGGTCCAACAGGTTCGGAAAGGCAAGAAAATAGTGGCATAAGACGGCATTTTCTAGTGCATCTTTCACGGATGTGTTCCAATAGCCGCTTCACGGCTGGGTGTTCGTCAGCACACGATAGCAATCTACCTGCACGTGGTGCACATGCGTATATGACACGTATGGAAAAAATTGTTATACCTGCATGAAACTCGTAAATCACCTCAAAACAGATTAGCAACGATTTCCCAATACTTTTTAAATACTAATTAAATAAAAGAGAAAGATGGAGAAACCCTTCGGAGATTATACTAAATATGCGCGTATCTTATGTCGTGTGTTATAAATTCACTGGGTTCAAACGAATAAGGTAGAACTTAAAGGTTTTGAAAATAAATTAAAGTGCATATTTTGTCCTCGAAAACAAATGATATAATTATAGAACAACGAGAAATCGTTATACACGTTTTGTTTACGTGTATCTAGCCCGGTACTGAACTCGCCATGTGCAGACATAATATAAGCGTTGCTAATTCAATAACTATTGAAAGTCTTAGAACTGCTCATATAAAAAAACCTGTTTTTCATTACCTAACAGTTGTGGACCAATTGAATCAGGCGCTTTCTCGATCACGTCTGCAGATAACATCAAAGATGACTTCAGTAATTTAATTTCATACGAATCCGTACCCAAAAAGCGAAAGTCGGAAATTAAAGATGGCAAATTTGTCTCCTTCACTTTCTGTTCCAACCAGTGAAAGTCAAAGAAGAGATTAAGCAGCACCCCATACTGCTCGGAAGAGTGCAGATGATAGGGAAGATACTGATAGTAATAATCTTTATTGCCTTGGAATTTCGCCCATTCACCGTTTACACATTTTCTATTCAGTGCCTCGATAAACATGCACTGGACATCAGTTATTGTGTCGCGCAGTTTTCCTCGCGCAAAGTCTAAGAGCAGATCGTGGACACGGTAGCTGTTCTTTCCATGCAGTGCTGGACCTAAAAGACGAACGATAACATTCAGTTTAAATCGATGTAGAACACACGAGATGAAGACGTATTGCAAATGCAAGTTTATTCTAAAAAAATATCTTCTGATATTTTAAGATTGCTTTACTGCATGCTTAAGAAATAGTTACCGGGCTGTTTTGTATATAGAACCGATGACCCAACACATCTGTTACAGTCTGTCTAAGAAGTTGTACACCTTCAACCCAACAAATTGCTAACGTGCGCAAGCTATATCTGATTCTCAGTCCTATATATAGGACTATTTTGCAACTAAGCGCCTGTATCTATTTTCGCTGAAAAGTGTTTGGGGGATCACTGCTCCATTGTGAACAATTTATTTAATATAGGAATCAAAAGAGTTTCATTGTATTTGGTTGTTTCTACTATTAACGTTCAGCAGCATTGAAGTAATTAGACTTGTCGACAAAGTTGATATATTGCTGTACTAATCGTCTTCTAGCTCCTTCTGCATGTTCCCTGTCCTATAAATACCTTTTTGAATCAATGATTTTTTCTCAAGCACAGTAAGAATGCGCCTTCCCATCCGAGCGTTGCACGTGCGTTTCCCAGAATCGGCCGAAGACCAAAAGAGCTCAAGAATATCAGATGGTATATCTGTGTCCTCTGGAAATATCGCGAAGTCGAGGAACCTCTCTCGATGGCTTTCTTCCAAGCGCTCAAAACTAACGTTAATGGCAGCCAAAAGGTTATCGTAGGGATAAGAATCTTTTGGAAAAAAAGACCTTAGTTCTTCCAAATTGGCATCCTTTAAGTCATCTAAAACATCTTGCCAGTCTTGTTCGGCCCGGGAGTCAATTAAATTTGAGCCTACGAGTGACAAAGCTAGTGGCAAGCCACGGCACTGCTCCAGTAGTTCGACAACAATTGCCTGCATTCTTGTGCTAAACATGGATTTTTCGTCATCGGTAACTTGTGCGCTTTGGTATAAAAGCGCCCTCGATTTATTCTGTGCCATAGTTTGTAGTTCGTACAGAGCTGAAGCTTTTAGGCCACGAACGACATCAGAATCTCTGGTAGTTATCAATAATTGACATTTTCCAGAAAGATAATCAAAGACACCAGCGTCGTCAACATTCCAGACGTCATCCAGAACAACAAGACAGTCCTTATTCACCTACACACAAATGGTGCATGTGAGTTAGTTGGTTGTGTATTCTTATCTAATTAATTGGGTTTAAAAACGTCCACAGAATACATTAAAACAGAACAATAGAGACAAAATTACAAAAACTACAGACAAAGTAAGAGAACAGTGTCCTTCAAAAATGCATCACAAAATTTGTCAATTTTGCCGGGGCTATAGTTCATGCATGAACATGAAATATAAGCCTATTAAGGTATTTGACCAAGGATCCGGGAGCCTATATTACGTGATTATGCTCATTTTCGAATTAGTGTGTCAAAACCCAAAAAATCAGTATTTTTCGCATAGGTAATAGTCAGTACAATTAAAGCGGCTTCTATAAATCAAATCTTAACCAATTAGAGACACAAATACAGGATGTTACGTGCAAATTTATGTGCGTACCGTGTTTGCTCGTATCCAGGACTGCGCGCTGGATATATCACTAAATGACATTGACCCTCCGAGAGCTTTTACGAGAGTGTTTATCAGTGCTAAGCAGTCAGGAGTTTGACCAATATCAAGCCAGATAACCTGACGAGTCATTGCCACTTTCCACGCAATAGCCTGGGCTAAGACAGTCTTCCCTAGGCCTCCCATACCGCGTATACCAATTATATCGCCGGTACGAACCCCAACCACGCCCACAAGGTTATTGCCTGCACTGAGCAAGCTTAATATGTCGTTTACTTCTGCTTGGCGTTCCACCATGTCTCGAGGAAGATTTCGCAATCCAAACGGAACTACGATATCAAAATTAAAACTGTCAGAAACAAGGGATTTAAATGTCAGTGAAGAGACAGAGAGTCTACTTTTCAATTTGACGTCCCGATAGCGAGATTATAGGAGTCCTATCATACTCACGAAAAAACATTTCGACATGTAATGGAAGACTTGCGCTTTAGACTAATATCTTATCTCAGCGGTAAAAAGGAAATTTTCTGAAAGAGCTTACTAAAATTAGTAAAACTACCAAGTTTGGCTGTGAATTGTTGTAAATTACGGAAAATATAGCCATGCTAAGTTGTCGATTTTTGCATACTTTTGTATTACGGCCGGAAGTTTGTAACTAAATTAGTTACAGGGTCGTTGCACATTCCGTGCGTAATACAAAAGTATACAAAATAATTATGCCAACCTCGCATGGCTCCGAATTTTACAAAATTTCGCAGCCAAACTTTGCATTGGAGTAATTTAAGTACGCTCTTTGTAGCTGTGGTGATTTATTTTCTTCTTATTACTTCGATCAAAAGTTAATTAGTCTAAAGCGCAAGTCGTTCATTTAATACACGACTTATCGGAAACGGTGCAATTAACGGCGTACGTACATTTCTTCGCCTGATTTTATTTTAAATCAAAATGCATATGAAATGGATTTATGCTTCAACTGACAGTAAATTTTAACATTTAGTACGCATTAGTTGTTTCCAAAGTTGATATTAAAATTCCCATGATATTTTCATAATTTGGCGCATGCGCAGACGTTTTTCGTGGTGTTATACAAACGTACCTTTCTTGAAAATATTGTTCTTGTTCCTGAAATCATCAACGTGTTGCAGAAGATCATTTCTTGAACAAAATACTATCATTTCTTCCAACAATGAAAAATTTTGTTCCGAGATTAAACAAGCTTGAACCATGCGTTGAAAGATACTTATGGCGGAAACATCTTCATCGCCCAAACTGTGTGGAATTTCACCATCTAAGGTATTGGCTAAGAATTCTTTCATTTTATCGATAAGGGAATCCTGGTTTAATTCGTCAGATAACTTTACTAGAAGTTTTCTGAATGACGAGATACGCATATGATGCAACGGATCTAGTAAAGAAGTTTGTCGATTGTTACAAATAATGCGCATTGAAATAATCATATTTTATTACACGTGAAATTTTGACCATTTCGATAAATAAACTCTAATATATCAGTAATATACAGTATAGTATCCAGCGGCATGGCCAAGCTTTATTTAGTTCTACTACTTGAGTCTTGAAAAGTTGAAAATACTAATTATTATTATCAGCTATTCAAAAAAATATTTAATAAACACTTTAGTTGTGTGACAGGCTTTCGTTGAACGTTTAAATGTCAAATTGAATTTAAAAACCCGTTTTCATGAACAGAAAGTTGCTTTTTGTCAGTTCTACTTACCCCTAAATATTTTTATCTCATATTTTGTTTATTTGTTTAAATTAAATATACTGTACCTCTTTCAAGTGCAAAATCTAAACATATCTCGTCACCCAGACTGTTCAATGAAACTGCATCACATAACTCATAGAGTAGTACTGCCTCGTTCTGCCCAGGTTTATTCCGGTTTAGAACTCCACGGGCTTCAAGCTTCTTTATCACTTCCACAAATGGTTTTTCGTCATGAATGTCGATTTTTGGCATGATATCTTGAAGCAAGAAATTTAACTGCTTCAGTTTGCCTCGCGGCACATTTCGAGATAATTTGAGGCAAACAGACGTAAATGTGCGGCAACACGGTTCATCTTCATTCGCCATTAGCAATTGCTATCTGAAAAATTATTGAGATAACTACGTGTTAAAACTGGTAATAACAATATTTGATAATAATATTTACCTAAGCAGATATTCATATAATCAGATTACATTATATTCATTCAATATAAAAGAAAATTGCACATGCCATTAATAACAGGACGACGATAATCATAATTTTATTATTATTGAGTCGCTGAAGCTCTTGGTGTGTAAATGTATTTTTCTTGAAATAAAAGTCGGCTGCTCTGCCAATTTTTGGCACGACAAAAATATTGAATAATAAGTAGAACAGCTGATAACGAGCCAAATATATATATATAAAATGACTGAAACAACTAAAGTCTTATATATATATACTGTCATTTACTGATTTACTGATTGCAAGTGGGTGGGACATTACAAAGTGGAGTCCTATTACCCTATTAGGGTTGCAAGTGCTGGATAAGATATGGATAAGTGCTGGATAAGATACCCTGTCCAAACTCAAACCCTTCTTGATCCCTTTAATGCAAAATTAACTTACCAAATTATAACCTTCAATGTAGAGTAAACCTAGCCTCTTCCACATGCATCTCCATGCAGCTAGCTTAAGCCAAATATGCATATTTTTAATACATAAGAGATGCCTGCAGAGGAGGCTAAAGGAAATCTACTAAAAATGTGCATAGAACCATTTACTACTATTATTATAGAGAGAAGTTAAAATATTGATGACAATATTAATAAATTATAAATGTGATAATATATTATACATATGTAATATATATTATTACAAAAGGCAATAATATATTTTATATATATTTTAAAATATATATATATATATATATATATATATATATATATATATATATATATATATATATATGTATATATATATATACACCCATTTGCAAAAACGTTGGCCGCAGATAGATATATAGATAGATACTCGAAATCTAATTAGAATTGCATATGTTGTGTAATATGATTGAAATCCCATGCAAATGTAATCATATGCAATTCTAATTAGACTTCGAGTATCTATCTATCTATCTATCTGCGGCCAACGTTTTTGCAAATGGGTGTATATATATATATATATATATATATATATATATATATATATATATATATATATAGGAAAGACATTGAAATAATTTGTATGCAAGGTTTAAAAAAAACTAGCTGTCTTTTCTGTCTAACTGTCTTTTCTTGTGGTTTTTCAAAACAACTGTTTGTTTTTGCAGTCATGCTGGCCAAAGATTTAATTGGCATCATGCTTAACAATGTTAACTTAACATGTTGATAAAGAACTATACAAATAATACAATATTACAAAAAGGAAGAATTTGATAGATTTACAACAATTGACAGTGCTAAAACAAATAAACTCTTGGTTGACAATAATGCCTCTTGGTAAATGGCTCGATCAACATGCTTAGTCTATTAAACAGGTGTACTATCCACTGTGCTCTTTAAGACATATATCCCACTAGCAATTTAACATGCTCTAATAATTCGTTTACACATATGGACTTGACCTCCACTACGGTCCATATCATATTGTAAACAAATGCTCTTTTTAAAACTATATTTCCTAAAATATTAAGAACAGTCAGAATATTTCACAATATTTTGGTTCGCTGTGGTTGTATATATGAGCTGGATTATATGTTTGGAAAAATGAGAAAAATGCAGAATTTCAGCAATTTCATTTCAACGGGCCTGTCCATATCCATAGTTATTAACAGAACCAATGTGCTGTCTAATGAATATAACTGTTAGCCATACTTCATCCCATACCCAAATTCCTCTTCACTAATCTGCTAGGATATTAGACTTGGTGGTTACGGTTCAAATTCGAAATCAGTATCGCTATTAATGACAATTATATTGTGCCAAACGAACGATTTCCCACATTCCGGCTGTCTCAAACCGGATTTATAGTTAATTGTTACAACATAGTCATAGAAATTACTGACACTATCGTGGGAGACAATATACAATACGATAATAACATTTTTAAATGTATTACGTATGTAGAGTAAGAACGACCAGATGACCACTTCAAAAAAAATATAGTAGAAACAAATACTATAAAGACTGCATTACCTGCATATACTACATAGATACATTTGAATAGTTGAATGCCATGATTATATACTATAGATGCATGTCAAAATATTAATTCATGATTTATTTCAATACTTACTAAGATAAAACACGTCCTTGACTTGTTGCTTATATCCACCGAACACTGTCAACAGTAAAGAATTGATTAATGACCAAGTGCTACGAAACATTTAGCAATAGTTTTATATAATATACGCCCTGCATTGTTACACGCGTTCTAAGAAAATCATACATTTAATAACCATTCCTCGTGCATCGAGGCGTATTATTAACTCGGTGAGTTTCCCCAAAAAAGTTATGGTCAGTGGGTTTCCCCCAAAAAATTCAGACGAAGCGGCGAAAAACCGCAAAATAATTTTTTAAATAAAAAATAATTTTACCCACTTTACAATTTTGGACTGATAAAATTATACAATAGTCAATAATAATTAAACTTTTATATTACTAAGTAAAGGTATGTATAATATAATAATTTCGGAATTCGATATACATGTATAATATTCATCTTAATTAAATACAATTTTCTGTATATTTTCAAGATGATCAGAGATTAATAATATAACTTTAAAAGTTAAGAGTTTTATTTAATCAATTTAGCCAATCGTACGATTTACAACGTTTGCTATATAATTATAATTACCAGTTTCAAGTCGTGTTTAACTCACGCATGCGCATAACTTCGAAAATTGCACAGCATCCATGACACAATGGCAAGCCAAATGGATTATATCACTGAATTATATCTGCAACCAGAATCAGGGATTATTTTAGTGTGCAGTGATAACCAATTTGTGCAGTGATAAATGAGATTTGTGCAGTGATAAATGAGAATATGTGCAGTGATAAATGTGGTATTTTTCGACAAATTACCAATATTTTTTCATAAATAATGTTCAAAAGTACAGCAACAATAATTTAATATTGTTAATGTTATAAAAATAGAGGATGGTGATATAGGCTCAGCTGGGATTTTGGCTCATTTGCTAGCATGTATATAGTGTAATGCATGGGTTGAAGAATCAGAACAAGTAGGTCAGTCAGACGTTTTTCTGTAATGTGGGGAAAATGATACAAATTTTATCCTTTTTGCGCTTTTGTGCAGTGATAAAATTTCCTTAAAATAATCCCTGACCAGAATACAGGCATGCAATAAAATATTCCCTCGCCTGAAGCAATTGACATTATAATCAGTCCAACAGTAAAATATTCTCGAGCTATAAATGTCCTACGAGTAGTTTTAAATACTACAGTTTTTAGCGAAATTTTAACTGCTTTTCAAGCAGATTCACCTTTATCAAACTTTAATAGTTTGAAATAACTTCTTACCTAATTCCAATTAACTTCAAAGAGATGGTTAATTAACATTGCCTTTGTTGATAAATAAATACGTGCCTTAAAGTGCCTATATCACTCGTGGAATCTTTATGCATTTGAAAAGAATGTAAAAAGTTAGTTAATATATTAAAAAAGTTTTTTGATTTAGTGCAACAATTTTGAAGATACTAGCCTTGAAACTACCTGCAGTTCCTGAGTCCCAGGCTCCTGTAAACAATGGGCAGTTTCAAATTGAATAGCCGTGTTTAAACCCGGGAGGTTGGGTCTCAGGAACCGCAGGTAGTTTAGAGGCTTGTATCTTCGAAATTATCGCACTAAATCAAAAAAACTTTTTAAATATATTACTAACTTTTTACGTTCTTTTCAAATGCATAAAGATCCCACGAGTGATATAGGCACTTTAAGATACAACATTCTAAAAAAGCTTCAAAAATCGTAGATGTTTTACCATCCATTAAAATCAAAGTTTTTCTGTCCGAAGCCACCTTTTACAATCCCTTTCAATCGATTTTACGAGTCAATTTTGTGTATAGTTCCATGATAATTCCAGATTAAAAATTTAATTTCAGAAAATTTTTCTGAAATTCAGTACACTAACGAAACAACGCCGGTTTTTATTCACAAGCGAAAGCACTTAAATTGAACTAAAAACAACTTTAAACGGTGGCAAGGTTGAAACCATTTTTGCTAAGTTCTTTTTTGGCCCGTGCAAATCTTTAATTGCAAAGCCGGTACCTCGACGGTTTTTACAGTTAGATGATGCGGATTATATGGCTCTATGAAAACAATGTGCTATTGATAGACTACATCGTGATTACATGCATTTCCTTCAGTTCCATTGTGGTCTCATAAACCGCATTTAATAAAGTATACAATTTTACAATCAATCTAGTCTGTGCTGATTTCAGTACTCAGATTTACGCAAATTTACATTTACTCAAACTTTGACATAATTCAGGATTTGTGCATTAATTAAGCAAATAAAACTACATGGCATGCATATGACAAGAATACCACCTGGGAAATTGTAACAAGTCATGTTCTTGTCATACGTCGATGTAGTTTTATTGGCTTGAAATAATGCCCGACCTTTCGATAAATTGAGAGTGTTTTGCTTCTTAATGTTAAATACATGAATGGGGTATGCATGATTAGCCTTTTAAAATGTAAAATCACTTGAAACACTGATCATGAATTATTGATTGTTCTAGCTAGATCTTACATGAGCAGTGCTTAGTATGTGGTCTTATATATGCTGAGTAAGCCATCTTGTAGCATTAAAAAACCTTCCCAAAACGGTAGGATTATCGATCAATATTCAAGTAAATTTTACGAGTTTTTAGAAAACAATGACAGTACATTTTTAACATGACCTTTGTTACCAATATTTAGAGCAATATCACTGTCATCGATGGCATCATTGGTTAAATGACCTGCCGAAGAATCTGAGTTACCAAATCTCATCTCCTCTAAATAAGAATCGTTTTCCGAAGTAACTTTCTCATCTAGTTTTTCTTCAACTTTTCCTTGAGGTTCTTGTAACTCATGCGGTTGCTCCCTACGTAGGTAAATTTGAAGACTTCGATGCTTCGTTTTTGCATTTGTGGGTTAGGACAAATTTACATTTCGATAAACATTTTCTGAGTAATTTTTGATGCAGAGATATACTACTCCTTTTATATAATCTTTGTTAAAAGCTACAGTACAAAATTATCTACAGACCGGAAACGACTACGCATGTAATCCATTCAAATTCATGTTGTTTACCTGCTTTTATTTCCACATGTATTTGTTTCCTCGTATACATCACCATCAAAGTCCTCCTCCGGCCTTGAAATAAAAAAATAAACTAAAAAAATTAGGTAGTGAATTACACTATGTCTAAATATCGTTTTTGCTGCATGTGCGATCAAAGTTTGAAGAAGTTATACGGATATATATTGGCCAACGAAAGAATTTTAAAATCAGGATTTGAACTTGCAAGATTTTAAAACTCTATTCAGTTATTCTATCGAAGTTCTGTGTAATAAAATTTGAGCATTGATTCACGAAAGTGGACCCATTTGAAAAGCAGCATTTACGCCGTGGGGCTACCATTATTAAGTAATTTTTATAACAAAGATAATAAACTAGGAATTATTTTATTGATGAGAAAAACTTAGAAAAGGAAATTTACCATTCTTGGGAATAAAATCGTGACAACACACTTCTTGCAAAGTTGTCGCTTATCATTTTCTGGACAGCATGTTCCTCGTTCGTCTCATATTTCTCTCCATCGTCACACTTGAACACTTCGGAGTATTCATGTGTGCATTTGTCTCTAAAAGCACAAAAATAACCATAAAATTAATAAGGAACACGCAAATAAATTTCATCGTCATATTCCTAAATTAATTTAAATGACTTAGAACAAGGTAAATTTTTGGTGATCATTCTTTTGTTTTCCTTTTCGCAACATTCTTTCTTTCAAGGTACTTCAGGTGATCACAGAAGAAAGTACTAAAATTAGTTAAGCCTGTCCGGTTTTCAAGCCGGTCGGCGATGGCTATTGTCCATGGCCATTGATACATAAAATCCGTTGTCTATCGAAGAAAACTATTTATTTCATTGATCACCGACAATAGATCGTATAGAACTTGGTCGATGAATTACGACATATGAAAACCAGACTTAATGTTCTGCTGTGTGGCACTTACATTATCTTATCGTTTTTCATATCTCCAGTTACGTCGTCACTCATCTCCTCCGCATCAGGTACCTCACATGTATTATCATAATGATTATCGTCTGAACAATCTTTAGTCTCATAGATTTCGTTCACATAAGCGGCTTTATTTGGCGGGAATTTCCTGAAGATTCAAAGAAATCGTGAATAAACAAGTGAAAAGACCTGAAAAATGCAAATATCCGCCATTTTTTCAAAGTTGTTCCTGATCTAAAAACAACATTGCACGGTTGGCATTAACCAGTTACTTCAAGGGAGTGAGTCAGAACCAACGTCGTATCTATATGGAGTATAGTGTTACGCGAGCTTGTATAATAAATCAAATTTTTACTAATTTCTGCCGTGCTTGGCCTTTGTCTTGGTAACACTGATAATTAAAACTGGGCACTGGTATACGTACCAATTTTAGCCGTGTCGTGCCAATAAATTTAGTTTAATGTAAACGAGGCTCTGCATAAAACATTGAGATTTTTGATATTTGATTTTGATATTGATTTATTTATTTTGATATTTATATTCGCGCCATATATATATATATATATATATATATATATATATATATATATATATATATATATATATATATATATATATATATATATATATATATATATATATATATATACACCCATTTGCAAAAACGTTGGCTGCAGATAGATAGATAGATAGATAGATACTTGAAGTCTAATTAGAATTGCATATGATTACATTTGCATGGAATTTCTATAATATTACACCACATATGCAATTCTAATTAGATCTGGAGTATCTATCTATACAGGGTGTCTCAAAAAAAAACGCAACCACTTAAATATGCAAGACATTAATACAGCTCTAAAGCGCAATAGATAAGCACCTCTGGGCATTGAAAATGGCTCATAATCCTTCATTTAAAATGCTAAAAGTCATTTTAGCTGAACTATGGTGCAAACCCGAACAATATAAATATTCTTGCATATTTAAGTGGTTGCGTTTTTTTTGAGACACCCTGTATATCTATCTGCGGCCAACGTTTTTGGAAATGGGTGTATAAATATTATATATATATATATATATATATATATATATATATATATATATATATATATATATATATATAATCGTTTATATATTTTATATATATATATATATATATATATATATATTAATATATATATATATATATATATAATCGTTTTAATTGCGGTTTTCGAGACAATATCATTCAAATTTCAATACCACACACATTTTCATTACGTTACGTTAAACTGTTGATTACACTGTACCTTGGTTGAAATGAGGGTGCCGTTTCCTAGAGAAACAGAGTATGATATTGTCTTTAGCAGACCGCAGAACTGTGTATATATAATAGGTTACTACCACTCAAGTGGAATAAAAACTCTAATGAAAGCAAGATGGTGGAAATTCTAAAGTTTAATAATTGCCTGATCATGATCAATTTCAATAGTTATACTCTAGTTATAGTCTTAAACTCTATAGACGTATTCTTAAGTTAAGACGA
Source organism: Dendronephthya gigantea (assembly GCF_004324835.1). Taxonomy (NCBI): domain Eukaryota; kingdom Metazoa; phylum Cnidaria; class Anthozoa; order Malacalcyonacea; family Nephtheidae; genus Dendronephthya; species Dendronephthya gigantea. The sequence goes on from NW_021163080.1 coordinate 183,221, forward strand.
AACGTCGGTATAAAATATATTTATATATTTTCAAATTATTGAAATTGTCTTTTATGGCTTTACTAAAAGCACTATGTATATGTTGGGCTTTGATATATTTATTTTCCGAATACGCTTCCCGCCTGGTACGTCTCTGGCAACAGTAGTTATTCATATACTCTCTAATTACATACTGTTATCTAAATTATTAGGGGTGTCACACCCAACACCCCTCGGCCACTACGCGGCCCTGTATATTCAGTGAGACAAAGGCGAATGAGTAATACGTAAAATTTGCCAAAAATACTTACATCATCATATTTTATGTTTACATAAAATGTTGATTTCCTATAAAAGAAATTAATATTAGTGATAAGATAATCAGTGTATAGGGGACGCTAGTGTTGGACTGTTGGTCGTGTATGAAAAATAGAAGCAACAGTGATAACAAATACACATGCTTAAATTCTCAAAAGACAGTTCAGTAATTATTCCAAATAATAATTAGCAGGCAAAATAAATCTTTTTAGCTTCATAATGACAAAAGTCATCATACGGACTGACTATATAGATCTAATTTCCTTTACCAGCTCTATAAATGAGAATTTAAACAAATAAACCGATTGCAAGGTAAGAAAATCGAAATTTGTCTAGTATTGACTTCGTTATGCATTTATTTACCTTGGAGGAACTGGCGGCGGTGTATCCGGCTGTGAATAAAGCAAAAAATCTTGTAACACGAGAATATATATCCTTGTTATTCATAATCAGAAATTAGTGAAAAAGTTGTAAGTCAGTATAGCTATGTACATGATGGTCGTGCTATAAATAAACGTGGAGAATTAGACACACTGCATGGCGCATGGCCTGGGTACCATTGTTCTGATTTTCTGCTGAAACTGCCAACAATATAATCATTTCTGCGCACAGTACAATAATTAAACAAAATTTGCAAACTTCGCCAGGTCCCATTTTTCGCATTCTAAAACATTTTACAAACAAACTCGCAACTCTAGCAGTTTCGGTGTGGTCTTTCTTACCAAATTTTACATTACCATTTTAAAAATGAAAGTCATTTGATGTCACATGCATGCATGAACAGAAGAACGGTGCACATCAATAGACCCTTCACGTAAGTTGCGTCACAACTTTAGCGTTTAGAATAACCTCAATTAAATGAAATTTTACCCTCACTACCATGTGGAAAGATGCTACACATAATTCGACACTGTTAGATTTTAAAAACTTATTTTTCTAAACCCCACATTAATTTTATGCGTGAAAGTAGCTAAAGAAATTAATGAATAAGTTTAATAAGGATGTTTTGCTTCTTTTATAGTCAAAGCATAATCTGCGAGTTAAAATCGTGAAATACATTTCATTTAAAGAAGTTCTAATAATTGAAAACCGCGACGTTAGCTAATTACCGAAGAAGTCTATTAGGTTTCTCGTGCACTTACATCATCTTTGTTCATTTCTTCTCTTTGGCTTCTATATTAGAAAGAAAGCGAGAGATTTGTAACTAGTTGCTTTCAATTGTTTTATATCAACTTTCAGAAAATGACAAAACACAATAGCAAAAACAAAAAAAACAGCGCTATGCCATCGTCGAGGCTGCGAATAATTTGTGAAGCTTACACCTTAGACGGACTAATTTGATCAAGGCAGGAAAGTACGCAGTATTTATTTCAGTTTGTCTGTGTGGACTTTATTATATTTATTATAGGGGTATTTTACTGAGAACTAAAACACTCGTAGAACTCATACGCCACTACATCCGGGGTACGGCGCTATTACATCCGGGGTACGGCACCATTCTTGTGGTGTAATGAGAATCAGTTCGTATTTTAAACTGTTATTTTGATTTTCGATGTACAAATGCATATATTAGAAACGTCAGGATAAATGCATTGTCACTCTTAGAAATTGCTGGTTTAATTGTTTTTGAATAGCTGTAGAAGACTACATATAATATATTCGCCAATGTCGTTTCGCTTTTCCTCGAAGTAGACTGAAAAAAAGAAAAAACTTACCTTTTCAAAGATTTTTTAAGGACTCCAGGGCTTTTCAGCTCTTCAATAATCTCCTGTAAAGAAGTATCAAACATGTCAAAAAGTATAAATGTATTCCCGTATAATACTGAACAGACTATTGACCGAGCGTGAGGTGTGTACAGTGAAATATCAGACCGAGGCTATTTAGTATGGATTGAGCGACGAAGGAGCGGGGTCCATGCAAAAAACCTCGGTCTGATATTTCACAGTACAGACCGAACAAGCGAGGTCAATAATCTGTTTATTATATGGCTGAATATTCGGACCACGGTTATGGTTTTTACGGACCGCGCGTCAACCAATCAGAATAGAAGATTGAAGCATGCATTAACTTAAACAGCAGTAAACATGCACTAGTAAAGAAAGTTTAGTTTAGGCCAGACAATCTTTCTACATGCATATTTCTTTGCTAATACACCCAATTTCAAATTGTACTATTTTTAGGTGAATTTTGTTTGCTGAAAAAGCAAACATATTCACCTCTATTCCTCACACAGTTTTTATTGGCTTATATTGTCAATCGACATATTTATTATCGATTCAAAGACAACTAGCAGACTTAGTCGTCTTGGAGATGTGTAATTAATAGAGGTAACATTGTACCAAATCGCATGATTAACGAGAAGCTATCAATTGAATTTGATTGTTATAAATTGAAATTGATCTGTTTCAGGGAACCGTGTAATCTTATGACATTTTGATGGATTCAGCGATAACAAATTTTGCTAGGAATGCTGCAACTTTGGCTCCATGATTTTATGCGCAAGTTTATTTAAAGTGGTTCACGAAAGAACTCAAATTCAGAAGAACCCAATTAAATAATTTGTCAAAAGTTCTCACTTACATAGTGGTCTTCATCTAATTCCTGTTCAATTTCTTGATTTTTGTCCGACGGAGACCTGTAACAAAAATTACAGGAAATTTATTACTGCCTTTCATGGAAAAATCGCGAACTTTATTTGCCCAAAAAAGTTAATATCACCATTCACTATTCAAAAGGCATTAAAAGTGGAAAAATGCTTTCCATTCGCGAACATTATTTTTACCATATGCAACATTTTGCTATGCTGTATTCGGAGGTTTATTATGCAACAAATGTTTAATTTGTTCAGTCGTTAATATTGAGGAAAAAATTGAAATGAATGCATGAGCATTTTAGTACTATCCATTCCGAAGAAGCTACCTTGGCTTTAGATTGATCGACTTTTCTGAAGAATATTTCTATATATAGAATAAATTATACAAATATAAATTAAAAAGAAATAAATTACACAAAAAAGTAAATATGTTAAAAAATCAATTCAATATAATAACGTTATGAAATTGATAGATTTCGGCAAATTAATTAATTATCATTAGTTTTAGTGTGTCTGTCAGACCATATATATTTGCTACCCAATAACAAACGAGTCGGCCAGAAATTGAATTGTTTCTAATACTTGAGCAAAATCGTATCTGATGGTAGCTCATTCATTTTCTACAAAGCTAATCTCCTCGGTGATCGAGTCGTCATTACCTTGAATTTGTTAAATATTGATGCGAGCGAATAATGACCACTAAATAAAAAAGAATAAAATAAATAACACTCTACAAGCGACATTTTCTGAATTACTCAACTTACAGGCTACAGAAGATATTTCTTATTCAATTTAGCTATATTTCGTAATTTTACTGATGGCTTCAAAATGGCTTTCCCTGGGACTATATTGTACTCGAGGGAAAAAGTGTGGAGAACAAACTGTAAATCAAATTTCGGCAATTTTATCTCATAATTGTGGCAATATAATTTCTTTAACAAATATAGATAACATTTAACCGTTGTCTGTTCTCTTGTCGATACACGGTATGACGTCATTTGTGATAAGGACAAAAATATGAAAGAAAGAATATCGAAAAAATGAGAACGCTATAATTTTATAAAGAATTTCTTAGATATATAGCTACGCACTTACCTCTTTGCGTTACGATGCGACTGACCAGAATGTTGTTCTACTTTCCCCCTGAAGTTTAATAATATTTTTACATTAAATTTATGTAAAAACACTTTAAATGCTTTTCTTGCTTACCACGTCATATGCTCATCCGTATTCGTAGATGCAATGCTACAAACATACAATTATTAATCATTGTATATTAATTTCTGGTATTTATACATTGATTGAAAGCCAACAGATAAATAACGGTATTTGGGTGCATGGAGACAAAATTAACCTCTTACTAAATAAATCACATTTATAGATGCTTCTGACTATTTTAGGGAAAAAAACTCGCAGATCTAGAGCCGACTGAATCGACAGAATTGGCGAAATTTTTTTTTTGTTTTGCACATTATTGCATGGTTGACTTGATTGTTGAATTCCCCTAATCGCAGTTTCTCGTTATCATTTATGAACCCTTCGCTCGGAGGATTCGGCGAAATATTTCCCGAAGTTATGGCGGAGGGTCTATAAATGATGTAATTATTATACCGAAAAAGTATTTGAGCTCTTAGAAGAGGCAAACATACAGTACAAATGTTTCACTTTTGTGTTTTCTGTATGTCTTTCGTGGAGAATACGGTTAATTTTCTCGTCACAATCGTTAATTTCTTGACTTCAAACAAACAGCAACACTATTCCAGCTATTATTTTCAGTGGGTGCGTGTAGTCCTCGCGAGACGTCGCGTGAGATAAATCTAATATCACGGTGTGATAAATTTCAAACCCCTAGCTCGGAAGTAGGGGACTGAAATGCGATACAGCGAAAAATTTCTCCTCACATGGTACATGTAATATTTTTTGATTAAACAATTTGAATTTGAGGTATAATATTTATATTCATCTCATGTTCGCTCCTGAAATCACCGCGGACTCGGTCTGAGTAATTCCTATATCTGTTTATCCTAATCCAGTTATCCCTACTTGTATCATACCTGTAGGTTTCGTACATGTTTTCATCAGAGTAACCATCATTGCTGTAATATGAAATATTATTAAGGCTCTCCTGAGATAAATAATCTGCGTTGTCTATATCTTGTAAAACAATTCATGTATTAATTATAGTATATGATTAATATAATCAATTAAGCTTTGACTTTGAGAGTAAATACGATGCATGCTTGATCTATCAGAAAATCGAGGGATGTTCCGTTCAATCTAATGACTAATTTCTACTAAAACTGATGGAAATATTGACTAGGGACTTATTTGGATCTTGATGTAAGTGGTAGATAGTTATACAGTAAATGATGTGATAGGAATTGAATGGCATGAGTTAAGATTGTAAGCAAAGCTTGATTTGCATCAGTATGGTTGATGAAAATTTTCTTCAGTTAAATTCAACACGCGTGTACCTTTTTAGAAGTTCCTCCAATATCTGAAGGTGACCATCATGGCTATATGAAATAGGAATAAGGTCCATCCTGTAAATGAAAACATATTTTGCTCATCTAATAAACTCGCGCACTTACAAATCAAATGGAAATACGTCTTCTACGCCACTAACTTTTATGAATGTTTCCGGCATCATTGCCCTAAACATTACCTTACTAAAAGGCAACGCTCATTATTTTATGATTTGTATAGTACTCCCGTTGTAAACAAGATTTTCTCTTTTAATAAATGTTATGTATTTACCTTGATGGTACTGACCAGGACCTTACAAGTGGTTTAGGGGAAAGCTCGTGCATTAAATGGTAATTTCTAAATGTAAAACATAGTGAAAGCTAAATTCAGTCATAGTTAATTTATCAGATTAAATACCTTACGGTATAAAAATCGTTATGTACATACCTTGATGGCAAGGATCGTGGTTACCTTACAGGTTGTTTAAGTGCGGGTTGAGGTATTAAATGGTAATTTCTATAAGCAAAACATGTAACTGAGATTAGGCTACACACTCATATAAACAGATAACAAGTAACCAGGATTTAAATGTGAACTATAGGCCATCATATGAGGTGAATGTAGCCATTTCAACCATTGTGTTTCTCTTTTTCTAATCCTTTACCCAATTTGTAAGAGAGCCATGTCTACAACAATATTTTAAAAAGGTACGAATACATTATGAAAGGTAACCGTATGTAGCTAATGTACCTTTTCCTTAGTATCGTATGAACAGTTGACGCTTTCGGGCGATCGCTGGCATACCAGTTACAACATCTTTTATAGACATTGTACAAAAATTGAGAACCGCGATCTGGGTTTTGAAGCATGTTTTGTTCCATCACCAAGGCTAATACCTTTATAATAACAGTTGATGTTAATTTTTAAATTATTTTTGTATGGTAAATAATAGCAAAAGCCGTTCTTAGATCATTTTCCAGAGGGAAGGGCATAGTCCTTTCAACAGACTGCATGATCACCGAACTTAATGGACGTCTTGCGCTTTAGAGTATATAATTATTGATCGAAGTAACTAGAAAAAAATTAATCATCACATGCAGGCACAGCTAAGAAAGATCTTATTTAAATTAGTCAAAATGCAAAGTTTGGCTGCGAAATTCACATGGCTATATATATATATATATATATTTTCCGTAATTTACAACAATTCGCAGCCAAACTTGGCAGTTTTATACTAATTTTAGTAAGCTCTTTCAGAAAATGTCCTTTTTATCACCGAGGTAAGAAATTAGTCTGAAGCGCAAATAATAACTAAGTAAATTATTCAGGGCCCATTTTCAGTTGAGCCCAGTTGTAAAGATCGATATTATAGACATCGATACTATTTTGGAACATTTTTGTGGTATTCCAAACACATGTAACTATAATAAACAAATTTCGCTTTTCATAAAATTTATAATGTTCAATTAATGTACCTCATTATCCGATACATGGCTGTATGGAAGAACATCTTGCCTCTTCGTACCTGAACTGTTTGCGACACTCACAAATTCCCATACAACAACTCCAAAAGACCAAACATCGCTTTTTTGTGAGTAAAAACCGTAATTTAAAACTTCTGGTGCGTCCCTAAACGAAAATTCCAAGCACTCCTTACTAGCTGGGAAGTCATGCATGTTTTGTAAATACTTAAAAGGAGGTGTTTATAATATCGATATTGTTTATATTAATGAAAAGTCTTCGATTTAACCGGAAAACCCTTTAGCTCTAAAATTGTCTCTTCACTTCACACTCGGTTATGATAAGATTATTACATGCATCAATGTTTTTCAGTCGACGACCAAAACATATCAGCTACAAAAGTAACCATCACTGCAAAGTCAGAATATATACCTTCGAGCATCTGTAATTATCTTTGTCTTTTCAATTGTTTCAAAATATAAAGCATTCGGATCCACTTCCTCCATAGACATCCCAAGGCAACCCAGTTTGATCTAATTAGAATCGAAATAAGTATATTTCGTAGAAGTTACACGTTTGATTAAACGTTCAATCATATAATAAGATATAACCCGAATAACCGTATGATAAACCTACGCTTTGATCATTCGCCAACAGATAGTTTTCGACTTTCAAATTTCGGTGCACGATTCCTTGTTGGTGGAGATAGGAAACGGCTGCTGCAGCTTGATAAATGTACAATTTATAATATAGACGAAGTTCAGGACGTTGAAGCATCGCATCAAGAATGTTACCCTGCGGGAAACTTTCGGAAATCTAAAACGTAGAGTTTCAATACAGGAATAGTGAATTAGGACGAATTACTCTGTATGAAAACCTGTCTTTAGCGAGAAAAACTACGCTTTCCCGCAGCAGGCGTAAAATGTTGGTGACTTGTTAAACATTGTGTTAAATATCGGTGAGAAAATGTTTGTTTTCCTATTTCATCTGCATTCATTACGTCCGTATTCTTCGACTTGTGTTTTTTCAACTGAGTATTTTAATACTTAAAAACTGCTATTTGCAGACTGGGGACTGGGGTGATGTTATTGCATGGTGAGGCAGGTGAGCCTCCTTAACCGGATTATTTTCTGCCGTTTATAAAGAAACATGCATGTATACGTTTAATTACTAACCATTTCTAATGTGTGTGGACCGTAAGGATTGACTGCAATAACTTTGATAAGTTCTGGACAGTTCAGAGTTTGTAATTTTTCAACCAATTTTATATCCTTAAATTCCATGTATTCAAGCACGCAAATTTCTTCGCATTCCTTACCCTAAAATGGAATTTATAAAATAAAAGTTATACATCGCACTTATACCCAGGCCTATTGGTGGGTCTCACTAAGCATTTTAATTGGCGATTTAAGAGGTATATAGTCACCCGCAAATGTTTGACTGATATGATATTACGTCGCATGAAACCGATGAATGCGGAAAAAGGTATAACATTAACATCGTGTTTTAACATCCGCCATTGAGCATAAGTCGTCCATCAATTCTTCTACACTTTAAAGATATCCCTTACACAAAAATATAATTTGAAATTCATCTTGAACTCTAATTATAGCCTTCAGTTGGCTCAAATTTAGTCACCGCTTCAATGAGAAAATTCCCAAAGAGGTCTAGCTCGTGTGATTTAAATATTTGCACAATCGATGCCACTCACATGCGGATACAATGACTATACCATAAAAAACGGACAAAATAAAAATAAATAGGAGATATATAAGAACAATTCACAGTATTTTTTGTCTCAATAACTACTAGGATGTTCTTATTGTTACCTTGAAGTTGACACTATCTTGATTTTTGGGTATATTTACCTCCTGTTGGCGTTTTATTACACACAAAACTGGTTCGCATTGAAAAGGATCTGCGTTGGTGTACCCTTCCTGAAAGAATGTTAGTGGAGATGCGTTTATTTAGGTCCGCGGTTTAAACTATTTAGGCGAAGTTGTGATAAGGAATTTATCAGTGTAATGCAGACTGATCGGAATATCCAGGAACTGCATGCTGATAAAGGAAGCACATTGCTTTGTCGACTGAAATGTTACCTCATTTGCAAATTCGTGATCAAGATATTCTTTATTCCAAACGTGTTCTGAAATATGAAAAGGCAAATAATTTACCTTCACCGGGCATAAAAATGCATTCGCACAGCTGAAAGGCGTCTTAGAATGCCAAAAAGCTAAAACACAAACCGAATGTAAAATTCATCAATATTTAACGACAGCAAGAGATTTGGTCTTTCATGTTATTTTGCAAAATTCCAGCTAAACGCATGCTTTTAGAGTTCAATTGAGAGAAAAAGCAGTTTGACTTGACATGGCTGAGAAGGGAATAAGTTCTTCGAAATCAAATTATTTGGTGACATGATGAATTTTACATGCATGTTGATTAAACACAACTCATGCGTCACAGACTGGACACGAAGCGGCAACGCGACGCGAATTTTCAGTTTTCAGAGGCATATAAATTAATTTCTGGAGGCAAAATTTGGAATCCACCAGAGCAGTCAAGATGTATTATCGTTAAGTAATCTACAAGATTATTATGATAGTTGAAAATTTATTTGCTTTTGGAAAATCAAATACTTTGAAAAATCGCGCCGCGTTGCTAAATCGCGTCCGGCCTGTGTTGGCCTTAAGTCCCGTCAAATATAAAAAACAACCTCGCTATACTACCTAAAACATCCAGATGGGCAAAGGGGAAATCATCGTCATCGTCGATCTATTAAATTAGGAAACATAAATATGGCAAGTTACTCTAGATGCGATTCTTAACCTGCATTGACGTGCAAAATTGAAAAACACAAGTAGAGTCAAATCTTATACTTTGTAGAATTGGAATAAAGCGTAGCAATTAAATGCAAAATCTCACCGCATTCACCCCAATGAAAATTCTTATACCGCATGCAAAAGATCTGTTTACTATAAATTTTCAATATTTTTTTCAAAACAGAAAATATAACAATAAATATACAGGGTGTCCCAAAAATACCAAAACTGTTGAAATCTATTGTTAAAATTTGAATGACTTTGAATTTTTGCTCGCTTAGAAAATTAAGGACATGTCGAAGGTCATGCCGCACAAAAACCTCATCCAATAATTGTTTATCATCCATATTTGTAAAGCGTATTGGTAATAAAAGTAATTTTTGGGTATACTGTACAGGGTGTCCCAATAAAAACCAAAACCATTGAAATCACACATAACAATGTAATAGCTGGAGTTTGAATGCCTAAGCACCCTGTTTGGACCCATGCACAAGTGTATAAATAAATGTTTGACTTCTTTTATTCGTTTTACAAATATGGATAACCGTGAGACTTCTGTTTATGCCGCGTAGATTACAATATATATTTAACATAACAACACATATTTTACAACTTAAGCTAGCATCATGACCTTCGACATGTCCTTAATTCTCTAGCAAATGTAGGCCTATTTAGCATACTATACGTTGTATTAATCCCCACGAGCAAACTGAATTCGCGAACAAGTCATTTAAATTTTAACAACATAGGTGATTTCAGTAGTTCTGACTGTATAACAAAACCAAATCCGTATAGTTACCCCTGGGTTGTAATTTTCTGGATTCAAGTCTTCTTTGTTTAGTATTAGCTCTGGGGGAGCACTAATTTTATCGGATGCCTTTGAATTATCTATAAAAATCAAAGTTGAAATTGAAAACTGACTTTATCGAGCTAACATGGACAATTTTAGAAAAGTTTATTTCAAGCAACTTTTGATATTAAGAGACAGGTTAGCTATGAGTATATGTGTGCGCCGAAACAAGATAACGGGTGTAACCAGTTTAATAGGAAACCAGTTTATGAGGAATTTAAGCAAAATCAGTGGGTTGGGACTGTTGCGGCGTATACTGGGTTCAAACAATAGTAGACGTACTTATTTGACTGTGTAGAAGACCTTCAAGTTCTTGTGGCGATGCTCGAGAAGAATAATTCTTTTGGAAACAGTTCTCATTTATGATCGAGTATATGTCTTTGGGGATACAAGTTTCTTTGCCTGGTTTTCCTCCTCGTATAACCTGTAAAATGCAAACTGATTTTATCAAAGTTAGTAGGTAGTTCATCATTATAAAGGACATCGATCACATTAAAAATAATCAAAATAAACAAACAAAAATAATCGGTAATCTTTATAAATTTTCAATTATATACGTATAATAATCGGATGTTATGTGGGTATTAAACTGTGTGAGTTTCGATTGGTTGTTGTTATTCTGTTCTCATGCAAGGCCGGATTTTTTCCTATTTTCGGGCACACATGCAATTTAAGAGGATATTTGAGCATACATTTATTATACCTTGCGCGCTCACCGTTGATAAATTATAGTGAAATGTTTTGCAAGTGCACAAGCTTCATTGAATCAGCTGTATACTTACAAAAATTCTTGCCTTGAGCGAGGTGAAAGGCTTCCTTTCGAAATCCCCTCGTTCTGAACATGACCCATGGTTGTTGTATGGAACGCAACCCAAGGTCAGCAATTCATAAAGAAAGACCCCAAAACTCCATGACACAGTCTTCGGATGAAGAGATTCAAATCGAAGTGCTTGTGGATCCATCCATTTAAAATGCCTTTTTTCGATGGCTTTTCTCACCCCAGATTCCTTTATCTGTTCCTTTGTTCGACTGAACTGAAACCCTGTTAACTTTGCAATATTTCTTTCATGGAGAAGAACATTTCCCGCCTGCACTGCCAGATGAAAGATGCCCTTTTGTTCTAAATATTTTAACGCATCTGCAATGTTCACAGCAATCCACAACAGCTCCGTCAACGTAGGCCCAAGTGCATCGGATCGGCGATTCCTTAGGTAGTTCAGCAGATTTCCAATTGAGACAGGCTCCAACAGCACACACTTGACACGCTCGTCAAAATCAATAAGCCGTATGATGTTTGTATGACGCAACTGGTTTAAACATTTGCATTCGTACTCGCAATAACTTAGTTGGGAGCCCAGATTCTTCTCAAGAAGTTCATTCCGTTTCTCTTTGTAGCACTTTGCAATGACCTCAAAACTGTTTGAATACGCGGAAAAAATCCATGCATGGTTTCCACTGTGAAGTCTACTTCCGATTGCAGTAAGTGGCAAATCCTTGCAGAGTTCAAGTCTCTCTCTACACATTTCTTCGGTATCTGTATCAAGGTCTTTAAAAATCCCTTCTAACAAATTACTCCGAATGTTCATGTCTTGACTGAAAACTAAAACTTGCGCGCGTTTGCGAAATAGGCCGATACAAACACGAAGTTTCTTTTCTTGGAGAACGAAATATAAACTGGATAGACAATCGATTGCTTTTTTACGCGCGGGATCTGTTGAAAACAAGTCCAAAAAACCTAATTTATGTACAATCTATCACACTTTAATGATTTTTCAAAAGATATATACATGGGTGAAAGTATTATTTGGGCTCGATGTGACCACAATGTGCATGATAATTATTTGGGTTAGTTGCACTCGATGTGATCGCTATGTGCATGATAAAATCTAAAACTGCATTAATACAATAACAACAATGATGGCGTCATTTTTGTAAACAAATTCCGAAATTAATGAAACCATTGATTAATATATGCGGTATAATTTTTCCTGCAACAAGAAACCTCTTCAAAAATGTTATCTAACTAATGAATTTGCCTGATGTCGAAAATTGTCCTGAGCCCTATTTATATTTTCGCTAAACATGGTGACTATATACGTTTTAAAATAAAGAGCGCTTAAAACTGATAAAATTAATAAGATGTGTCGTAAGGGCCTTATTTGAGTGTGAAATTAATGTGCTCGCCCGTAAAAAATGTTTCTGTATACTAACGTCATGGCGCTTTCTTCATGCAAAACTGAACATTTCACCAACCTGGAACTTCTCTTGCTATTTGAGCAAGACTGTCAACAACAGTAACGATGAATTTCCATCGATAACTTGGATCCATCTTACTTAGACTAGCTGATAACCAATCAATAACCTGCATGAAGGCTGCCAGGAGATCTTCATCAATCTGACCCAGAACCTTAAAAAAAAACGAATATTCATATTTCGGAATTAATATTCTAAGCTGGATTGCCTATGCTCCTTTGAATTTGCAAAAATGTTTATGGAGTAGAAAATTATAACCACAGGAGAACTATAAATGCTATTAAAGGGTTGTTCAGCTTACCCCATCTTTCGACAGCAAGTTGTGAATCTTCCCAGTCTAATCTTTAGAGTCTAATCGAATTTTTATTTGTGGTGCATGAGATCGGCTCGATCTCGAAATTTGTTGGGGAAGTAACTCATGCACGTTCTGTTATAATTGGGACGTTTCCAATGCTAGATCTTTTCCAATGCACTTTTCGACTTTCGATACCTTCTAGGATATTTTACGGTATAGAAGGATTCGCTATCAGTGACGTGGGAAGCACGATAATTGGGGGTAGGGGCACATATTCATATATTCATGTTGTGCAAGACTCAATTTCTTTTCAAATCGATTGTCTTTACAAGTCTGTTTACAATATATGTCATGGCCTTCCAATTATCGTGTTCCTACGCCACTGTTCGATATCAATTTTTAGTAAAAACGATACGTAATATCTAAGATATGCTAGCTTTGTTTTGTTGCGCTTCTGCCGTGTCTTGCTATTCTCAGATCAGCAGGTGCATGCGAATAGGCATAACCTGGAGGAATTTCGTTTTAGACCAATCAGCAAATTTGTTTACATTTTCAGTAACCCAATCAGAATGCATAAATATTGACCACTCTCGGTAAAAAGAACATGATTTATCGTTTTACATAAAGTTTAGGCATTCAAATTCTGATTGGCCTGTGAGATGCAAACAAATGAGCCAATAAGTTGAACTTTCCTATATATCTTCAATTTTGATATGGCATGTTGTACAGACATTCGCTCCCCCCACTTCTTCTCAAGAAAGATTAGTAGTAATCAGCGTACACGAATAATATAGTTCACCTAAATTTACCTGCATCTTGAGCGAAGATAACACCAGATAATGCTGCATCCAACATTTGCTCTCCAAGTACTTTTTTAGATTTCTATCCAAAGATTCTTTGCTGGGGTCTTCTTTGATTTTCGTAATTAGCTTCATTACGTTTCTTATCTTGTTGTCTTTTAGCTTTTTAGTAACGGCGGAAAGCAAACTGATTACGGTTTCTATGTCTCGACGTACGCGAGACATGCCCGAAAAACTAGAGGGTTCCACAATCCTCTCTAATCTAGCCAAAAGGCTTTTTAACGATCTCTCGTTAATGAGTTGTAACGAGTTTTGCACCATAACAGTCAGCAATGATGCATAAAGGTTAATTCCATCATTTATGAGTGTGTCGTTATTTAGAAGCAAGAAAGCTCGCAGCTTCGACTCTGCTAGATATATATTACAGTTATTGTTGAAGTTGGCACTGAGTGAGTTCAATCGTTTGTGGATAATCTTCATCATTTTTTTCTTTTCTGATTCACTTTTTGCTTTGCAATAGTCATCTAACGTTTCATCCAATCTTTCGCTCTTTCCGAAATTCGAGTTTCCCTCCGCTTGGACTGAGTTTAGAACGGCAGAATTCTCAATTGTGCGAGCGATCTTAGTTTCGTTACATTCAGCACCTGTCAACATGGCATTGTGAAAGTTTTCATTGTGATAGTAATTCTACGTCCAGAATCCACGAATTATTATCCTATAAACCTATACACTTCACCCAATATTATCCTAAAACACTACATCACTTAAATCACTTAAATCACTTACACTAAAATATGGATGTGGTTGTGTTTTTTTTATACACCCTATATAATGTAGATTCGGATATCTAAGATTTATAAAAAAACTGACGATCGTGTATATTCGTCTTTCACGAAAATTGCACGACATATACAATTACCTATAAATTATATGAAGTGTCGAAATTTGAAATCAAAATAAGTTTTATTGCAATGTTGTGAGGAAATGATATCAATTCATTTACCTTTCTTTTTCACTTCTGTTTCATTCTCAGCATCAAGAATTTCTATTAAAAGGCGAAAATGGACATAAGAGAACATACAACCACTTGCACCTCTTTAGTGATAGTTCTGGGCAAAAAATTGAGTCAGACGCTCTGTTGATACGAATTTTTTGAATTACAAGACGGGTTTCGTAAGCGTGGAAAGGTTTTAACTTATTTTATATGCGTCACCTTATTAGATATAGTGCAGATTAGCTCTAATGCAGAACAAGATCGTGAGTTGTATTTTCTTATTGTTGGGGATTATCTACGCATTGTATATCAGTTGTAATATTTTAATTCATTCGTCTATATATACAGCTGTAGTAAAAATCAATAATCAAAAATCAATAAACAAATACTGTTATCATTACCTTTGTTTTCTTTGTTTGGAATATATAACGAAGGGACATTGATAACGGTGTACATCTCATGTCATGCAACAACTCTTTCCCTCACATGCGAGCATTACTTACGCAAATCATTCACGTTTACGGTATAACATAATTTAGCGGAAAGTTGGTATAAAAACGTCTTTTAAAAATGACACAGGTACTGTTTTGGGATTACCTGGTTTCCTATAAAACTAGACTCACCAGTCACCTTCACTCTAAAATAATTACTCATTACAAGCATGCCGACTAAAAACGCAGATATTTACAATTATACGACCAGTTAGTTACATATATAATTAGCCTTTCTCGCGATGACGAATATACGCAATCTTTTGGTAGTCTATCTTCTATTTTCTTCAATGAGCTGTTTGAACATGGATGTATTAAAAGAGAGCTTACGGGGGGCTCATCCCCCTTGGTAATTCTCAAGATTACATGATTTCAAGTTTTCGAATTAGTCATTCATTGTAAGTGATATAACAAAAAGCATATGATTTTATACATTTATTTGCCGTGCAGCAGAAAGAAGGCAAAACTTCCCTCGTAATGTAGTTTACTATATAGACGTTTTGAAGTTCATTAATCGTTTCAATAAAGTTTTGTATAATAATTTCAAAAGGCAGCATTTTGGAAAATTTGATTTTAACCAGACCATAAAAAACACTTCTTTAGAATCAATATAGTCTATTTGAAGAATAAATCCAACCTAAAATTGAAGACATGGAGCCGCCGTCTTCGCTCACGATTTGGTACCCCCCCAAATGGCATCTTTGTCCTGAAAAAGGCTAATTGTCTATTTGATTTCACGTACCTACTTTTTCCAGTACGCTTTCATCTATAGGTTTCACATAAATGTCGTTTTCAACTGAAATTAAATAATACTTCAATAAGTAACGTTGTATTATACGCGAGTCAAATTTCCATTCAAATACAAAATTCAGCTAAAAAGCAAACGGATTCAAGCCACGACGTGTTTATAAATAATCGTGTTTACAATTTCTACAGTTTAGGTGGCTCGATACAGTTTTAAAAAATTCCATTGTTCATAACTTTGACACGTTCAAACAACGCAATTTTTTTATTTACTCCAGAGATATTGGGGTTTTTATATATTTTGATGTCTCCACTTTTGAATCGTATTAGTTTTAGTGACAGATTGTCCGTTGCTATGGCGACATACGTGTGCAAAATTCACTCCAAAATGACCAATTGCCTCGGATAGTTGGAAAAGAAACACGGTGACCCCCAATTTTTTTTCGCGCATTATTTTACTTGGAAGAAAAACTAACAATTAGCAAAATATAAAAAAAATCCTATAATGCCACATCTTTGAAAAATGCAAAAATGACATTTTTTTCGATCATTTTTTTTGCCATTATTGTATTTTTTCATTTTTGGTATTATGGGAGATATGGGTACAATACAGCATGCAAAATTTCAGCATAGGTCACCATACGAAATAACGAGATATAGCGCGCTTTTTTAGCCAAAAATGGATTTTTTTAATAACATGTGTAATTACACGCGCGGGGTCCAAAACACCCATCACGTGAAACAACACGCGTCGCGCATGCTGTTCTGATTGTTCGGATTCTTGTAGCATTTATGTTTATGTTTGGCAGTGCGTTCGAAAATAAAAGTAGACAAATATCGCGAGGCTATTAATTTTTACACGCGCAAGAGCGCAACTAAATATACTGTATCGAGCCACCTTAAGCCAACAAACCCATCAATGGGCTAAACTGCGAAATTGCTCAAAAAACAAGTCATATGCGCAGGTCATTAATTCTATAGTTATTTTGCCAATTCAAGATGTTCCATTACAATACGGCCACTTTATAAAAATGCATAATTATGTTTTTTATATATTTTATCTATAGATAAAATGTCGATTATTCATCCACTATAATGCCTTTCGAGCTTCACGAGAGTCTTCCAAAGAGAACTGTATGGGCGGCCGAAAAGCAACACAGAGATAATTTATGACTAAATTTATACCTTTCTTTAACACATCATCATATGGTTCTTCGGAGTCATCGCTGCTTAATATATCTGAAATGAAGGCTGCGCCGTAAAACCCGAAAACAAATGTAATGTTTTATCCCTACACTGGATTTTAGTTCAAAATACGTATACTGGAAATTGTATGATGGATGCATTTAATAATTGTCATTTCCATACTATGGGTATGGTATGAAAACAGTATGGGTATGGCAAATTTGAATTTGAATTTATTAAATTCAGCATAAGATAATCAGTATTACAACTAATAAGTTATACAAGGCAGAATAACAAGAGTGTACGGGGTCCCTTACTAGATTAACTGCCTAACTCCCACAATAGTATTTCAATAGTATGGAACGTAAACATAAATTTGTTGATGATAATTTTGTTTAACTGCATACATAATTATTTTTATCTTACTTAACTATAATCAAATGAATCGAATTAACTGAAAAAAATGCAAATGTGGCCGACTGTACTACAAATGAAGCTATAGGTGCAATAGAATATACTATACGTACCGTCATTGGGCTTTTTCTCTTCTTCGGAAACTCCGGTTAACTGTCGAACCGTGCAATCCGCAGGTAACCCTACGAAAAAGGATGTAGAATATCTAAATTTAATATGTGTATGGGAAGAACATGTCCAGCGTCAGTCAAATTGCATTGCTATACTAGTGGCAAAAACACGACATTCAATTCGAATAATTGACATATGCAATAGGTGCTGCATTAAATGCGAAAAGCGTGTTTCCAAAGGTGAATACGCGTGTAGAAGTTAGAATTTTAAAAATATTTCTCACTTGGCACCAATTATGGCGAGGCCTCGTGAAGACGCGTTTGCCCCTTTTAAGAAACCTCTTCGTCCCTAGTAGCACGGTTAAGTAGGCTAAGTAACTAACATCATGCCTCTATGGGCCCTCATTGATATCCGTATTTTATTTCCTCTTTGATATCCGTATGGAAGGTTAGGAGTAAAAATTTTCACTAAACTTTGTTAGCGTACAGGGATGGAGAAAAAGATCACTATCACATTACACCCCTCTCCAATCCTGTTTCGTTCAACTCGGCCGTGATATCTACAGCCTAATTTTAAAGTTAAAGTACCTGAATATCGAGGCTATTGGTTATCCCAAAGAAACTGAAATCTAGCAATAATTTTGAACATTTACAGTAACAGAAAGTAGTTTTTTTACAGAAAAACAAGTGCTCCCCCCTGTTATAACCATATGAAGACTAATCAAGACAGGTGGTCATTGATATATTAAATAAAGAATACTAATATTTAAGGAGTATCATAAGAAGTTGCAATAAAACTTGAGCAACAATAACAAAAAAACAATACAATATAATACAGAACAAAATAAAAATAGGAAAAACGCCTCTTATACAAATCATCTGAAACTGCAGAACAGAATTAATACATCTTGATTGACTTAAAAGAGGGAATTTTAATAAAACAATCGTCTTCGATTGGAATGTGTCCAAATTTCATATTCAGGAATATATACATCTGATAAAATATGTCATTAAAAAGTGTTGGTAGCGCCAAATTTATTATATTTGTACGTGTTTTCGCCTGCAAAATGGTAAATTTTATATATACTGCCTCATATCATCTCGTATTACCTTCTTTGTCATCAGTATTCGGCTGCACGATGTTCACATTATATACATTTACCACATTTGTGGTTTTTCTTTTATCTTTACTAATATTGACTGTTGTACCGTCCCCAACGTAGGTGTGTCCTTGTGATTTAACGTTATAATATGGTGTCTGGCTACCGTTCGGCTTGTTTTCACCATTAACCTCATTTCCGTTATCATCCATGAAGCCTTTAGGAAATTCAATTAAAGTAGGATCCATAAACAACAACGCAGTTGTTTGCCATTCCACGAAAGTTCTGCAGCGAAAGACAAGACAAGAATCACTCGTGAACATTAGCGCAAGCAAGTTCCCCTAGTGTGCAGTGACGTTTTGCGAGCTCCTGTTCACGCATGCTATATAATTTAGTCATATCGTTATACTACGGATTTCGTAATTCACGGTTAGGAAAGGGAGGCATAGGGACGACTGGGTCCAAAGAGAAAATATTTTGTGCAGGTAACATGACGACAGTACAAATTATTATGATTCTAAGAAGTACTGCTTGGTTTTTTTATGCAAATATTTTTGTGCCGTGTTTTGGTATTCACTAATTGTACTGCAGTACAGTAGACATTAGTAACACATATTCGCTAACATAAAATCCATAACTTCTCGCAACTGGATATAATATCTCATATATTATATATATCATATACCTATGATTAATATTGATTACACATTGCATGATCAGTTCGGAGTATTAGCGGCTGTTTAATGTCGCACCAATTCGTAGCACAACATAGAAGGGGCCGTATGTATATAATTGTGTTGACGTCCGAATATCACCGGTAGTTGTTTCAAAAACACTTAATGTGGAAAATTAATGTTTCCTAGATTAGCTAATACTATAAAAAGTTGGCTAACTACAAAAATTTAGGAAGTATAGAGCCGTTCGTGCTATTATTTATATTCGTTATATAATTTATAGACTTTTGGAAGGCCTATTTCAACGGCCTATTTCTATCGAACTTCTCATAATTATGCCAAACCTAAAGTTAATGTTTAAGTCCATGTGCATTCGATTCGCCTCATGAGAGTTTCGTAGGCTCGTAGCCCGTAGCGCCCGAAACTGACTAGCTGTCGCCTTTGACATATATCTAAGGCAACGTCGTAATGCTAAACATTATAGTTTAGAGCCATGTATGCCACGGTTAGAATTTCCGGCTTGAAAACATTTGAATGCAAACACAAAAAATTGTACCAAAAGATACATTCGTACTACGTGATTATTGGAAATGTGCAACATAACCCCAACCTTTCTTGTAAAATCATTAACTTTATACACACATAACTCATTGCGAGAATTTTATGTCGAAGGGAACTGTCAAATTAATAATTGATATTGATGAATTGTTTGCTTACCTGTGAGCTTGCCACCGTAAGGCATTTAAAAACCACGTCTTCTATATTTGTTGGTCTCAATGCGTTATCCATATTGCGTAATATTTAGTTCTTATTACAGACATTACTACTGACACTAGTGTTGTGAGTACTTGTATATCCTTCACTGTGTTGTTACTTGTTAAACCTTATTTCGTTAATCATGCACCGACAGTGCGGACGACGCGTAGGCATTGTTGGTAGCCAGTAAGGGAAAAATTTATGCGAAATAACAAAGCACTTTGTTCTCCAGGTTGTCTATGACAGTGATGACTAATCATTTTTAATAACAGGAACTTGTAGCTATGCCGAACTAAAAAATTGAGTGCAGTGTAAATGGGGCTTTGCGACATTGTAAAGACCAAGTCATTTGACAAGATTGAAATCTCCATGCACTAGCTCAACGGAGTTTGAGTGTCAAGGGCTTTTAGGATACAGGCGTAAGTGGACAAAATAGGGACGATAAGTTGTACTATCGCAGTGTGCCATACACAAGAATACTTTGTTGTATTATTATTATAGCTACGCCATACGTCACTTTAGGGGCGATATGTTGTTATTCGGCATATAGCTAGTGCTTCCAGCTATCACTTTGAAAGCGACGTGTCATTGATGTCAATTAAAACCACTCAAACATTCTTGCTGCTTGTGAAGATTAAAAATTTATTCATTTTAGCCGTTCGGAAGCACTTCTTTCATAACGTCCTTGATCCTTCAGTTCATTAAAATAGGACGGCCAGAATCTACATGTATTAAATATATTCTTACCCCAATTCAATCTAAACTTAATCGAACAACATCAAAAGAACGGTTTATTATGAGGTTACGCAGTAACCAAGGTTAATCTCGCAGGAACCGCGCGCGGACTGGGCACAAGGGCAGCGAAGGGCCTGGGACGGGGCTCATAACTCAGGTAGGCGCGGATATAGCGAGGGATGAGCACGCAAGGAAGCCATTAGCGTATGTAACGCCAGGGCGTGGTTCCTGGGCTAACTGAATCATAGCAGCGTTGCTTAGCAGTGGGGTGCGGTCCCCTGCTAATTTAATCTTACCAGCGTTGCTTAGCAGCGGGGCGTGGTTCTTGTGCTAATCGAATCATAGCAGCGTTGCTTAGCAGTGGGGTGTGGTCCCCTGCTACTTTAATCTTACCAGCGTTGCTTAGCAGCAGGGCGTGGTTCCTGGGCTAATCGAATCATAGCAGCGTTGCTTAGCAGTGGGGTGTGGTCCCCTGCTAATTCAATCTTACCAGCGAGGCTTAGCAGCAGGGCGTGGTTCCTGGGCTAATTGAATCATAGCAGCGTTGCTTAGCAGTGGGGTGCGGTCCCCTGCTATTTAAACCCAGCGTTGCTTAGCGACGCCTGGCGAGGCTAGGTCGCATAACGACGGCGTCGGTCGATAAACCTACGGTCTTGTGAAATCGTGTGGATGGTTCGGGGGTGGTAGAGGAAAAATCAGAGTACGTTACTTGGAGTGGTGAAATTTGGTGAAATTCCACCGTTGGTGGTCAGGTCCGGACTAAGCAGACTCACGTAATGCGGACCTGAATCCAAGTAACTGATAGTGTCAGGGTAGTGGCCACGTCTGCACCTAACCATCCACACGGGTAAGTATAGTGACGTCCGAGATTAATGTTCCTCTTGGCGGAATTGCCGTATATCATGCGAGCAAAATCGAATCGCGCATCGAAAAATTAGCCAAAGCTGTGCACCACAACTCTTGGGAGATAAGACTGGGACGTAGATAAATACGGTCACATAAACATTTCAAATACTAAAATATTTCGCGCCATTTCAGACTTGCGACGACGAAAAATAAAAAAAAAATAAAAAAAAACATGCATGTGCTCCAAAAACAGTGACCGCGGAGCGTTTTTCGTATTGCTGGGGTCTGAACCGCGCGCCTGCTAGGAGAGTCCGGGAAAATTTTGAAATATACATAGGCCTCTGAAACGGCCGCAAATGCCTCTCAATTAATTTTAGGATTATTGGAAAATAGGAGATACTTTGTAAAGTTTCCAGCATGTTTGGCGCTTATATACATGAACATTAAACAATATAATCATGCTTTGGTTATGATGTCAAGTATTTTGATATAGATAACAACGCTGTTTTAATGGTCAAATGCTTGTCCTTTGTAAAGTTTCCAGCATGTTTGGCGCTCATGCATATACAAACGTTAAACAATATAACCATGCTTTGGTTATGTTGTCAAATAAAAGTTTGATATGGATAACCACGCAGGTTAAATGGTCAAATGCTTGTCCTTTGTAAAGTTTCCAGCATGTTTGGCGCTTATGCATATACAAACATTAAACAATATAACCATGCTTTGGTTATGATGTCAAATAAAAGTTTGATATGGATAACCACGCAGGTAAAATGTTCTAATTCTGCATGGTGCTACGTAAAGTTTCAAGCATGTTTGGTGCGCATATAAACATCTATATAAAGTTGTAACTTGCAAACGGTATACTAGCTCGACCATGGTCGAACATGGCCGGAAAACGGTATACTCGACCACGGTCGAATATACGCAGAAACGGCACATTTGACCACGGTCGAATATACCGGAAAATGGTACACTCGACCATGGTCGAATATACCGGGAAACGATACACTCGATCACGGTCGAGTTTACAACCCGAAAATTTGATCACTGGTTTACTTTGTGCATTGCTGTATCGCAATCAAAGAGAAAACCATTGAATAACTTTAAAAAGTTCGGTTTTTCTTCCGAATACGCATTATGCAATCTTTTGACAGCTCATCATACACATCTGACAGCTGTGAAATGGCCATTTTGAGGCTTAAAGTATACGCAAGCTTATCAATTCAGATGATTCGTTTTTTCCTTGTGCAAGCTTTAAATCTTTTGTGCAAGACATATTTTGTATAGTATCTATAAATCTTCTTTCTCACCAAGTTTGAAGCCTAAGTATTGAGAATTGCTAGTATTTTTCAATTCCGCGGTGTCAGATACACTGCATATACTTGCATGTAAGCAAAAAAAACAAATTGCTAAAAATATTGCTTGCAAATTTGAGCGAAAATTTTCGAAATTAAAGACTAATTACGAAAAAAACTATTGGTGGGGCTAATTAAAGCCCAGCGAGCCACCCTGCTCCGCGGTCCCTGAAAAAACCCCTAAACTATTGAAATCATCCATAACATGCCGTTTTTCGGTATATTCGACCACGGTCGAGAATACCGTTTTTCAGTTATATTCGACCATGGTAGAGAATACCATATAACTGATTTGCATACATCTATTCAAACTAATTTGTATGTGGTGTATTGAAAGCACCTATTGTTAAAATTTGAATGACTTTTTCGCGAATTTTTGCTCGTGAGACCAACAAAAATTTAAAATTTGTGTATTGGAAATAAAAATCATTTGTAGGTATACAAACAAATCTTATTGCTATGCATCATGCATCAAAATGCTCATGCATGCATGTCAAACATTTATTTAATATACACTTGTGGGTGGGTCCCAACTCTAGCTATAGTTATGGTTGATTTCAATGGTTTTGGGATTTTTGGGACACCCAATACAGGGTGTGCGTGCATGTGACCTAATTGACGAAATTTGGTTTTACAAATGTAGTTCATTCAGTGTTTAGTTACAGGTATATTGCATCCAGTGTGTTGTCTTGTCAGTGTGTTTACTCGAGGAGTTATGGTCGTTTGGCGAGCCAGAATTTGACTACCTATATTTAATAACGTTTTCTCTTAATGTGACATTCTCGTTTGAAACAAAGCTAATTATATTATATAATTATTATAAAATTAATAATATTTCACATAACTAAGCGCGATTATCATTGCGCCGCGTTGATGCCCTATATTCCTGGAAATTGCAAAAGAACCACAGCGTCGATCTTAATCGCACATGCAATACAGGTGTCTTTTGATTGTTTGTAACATATATACAAACATTTGTTATATATCAGGATGCAAATATTCTAGGTTAATGGTTTTAATTTGGAGCGGAAGTCGTATACACATTTCGAATTCAAGCCAGGAGCAGCTAAGAAATATTTGTAAACTACAGATCATTTGTAAACTACAGAGCAATATTTGAACCTATACGTCTGCAATGCGGTGTAAGTTATTAGTGTATTTAATTAAGATGATAATTAAGACGGTCACACAGAATGCATACTTGGTATTTTAACTGCAATGCAACTTTTTTTAAACCTGTCATCAAAACATTCTTCAAGTCATTTCTCAAGTAGTTTAGGTAAGTGAATCTTTTTTTTCTTAGTGTTATATATTATGTGTGATTCCTGGAATTAGGAACGAAGGTATTATATCTGCTTTGAAAATTTGAAAATTTATCATCAAAGCATTAATTCTTCTATTTCCTATCTTTCTAAGAAGGGAATTGTAACACAATTCGAGTGAAATCTATATTGAGCACACGTGATCATTCTCTAACCGCGTTTTAGATAATAGCTAACTTCTCGAAGGATTGAATTGATTCATGCATCATTATATAGAGTATATAGGGTTTTAAAACGAATTCAATAAAAACACTCATAATTAAATAGATTTGACGATTATCAGATAGAGTATCGAATAGCGCATCGAATTAATGTTTCAGTGTTCTTTAAGTGAGTGAATATTTTTTATCAGTGTTATATATGTGTGTGATTCTTAGAATTTGGAACGAAAGACTCTTGCATGGTATTATATATGCTTTGGGAATTTTAAAATTTATCAACAAAGCATACATTTATTTCCTGTTTTTCTAAATGCAACTGCATACGACCGGAAAAATGCCCAGATGAAGGTACCGAAACCACACAAAATCTTTCGTAAAATGAATTACGCGAAGGAGACGGAGCTGTCAAAATATATATGGAAGCTGAAGGAAGCTAAGAAAGCATTTTCTATATCATGGTCCTACCTGCAAACCGTCCCAGCCTACAAAGCCGGTTCAAGATGATGCAACCTCAGCCTTGAAGAGAAGCTATACATTATTATGAAACGCAAAACTAAATCACTCCTGAACAAATGCTCAGAACTTTTCACACAATGTAGACACGTAACTCGACACCATGCAAGACACGATGTATAATATTGAGAATAACAGCCAGACCTGTAATTAGCTGGATGATTGCTTAATAGCGTGAAACTCCGAGTAGCTAAGCTAGTCTTAAATAAATATATTTTCGCTCTGCCGGTAATGGTATATTGAGCGCTCTTCAACCATTGTCTGTCAAGTTCCATAAATCTATAAATAAATAAATATATATATATATATATATATATATATATATATATATATATATATATATATATATATATATATATATATATATAAACGTTAAATCTAATGTTGCGCAGAAATTCCTTCAAAAATCGATAAACACTTTCCAAAATCCTCAAAGCTTCACACGATATTTAACCGCAATTCAGTCAAAGTTAGCCACTCGTGCATGCCAAACGTAAAAAGTGTTATTTCCAGCCACAACCGAAACATCATGAAATCAAGCAAAACCTCGCCAGATCGTACAAATTGCAACTGCCGCGCCAAGAATGAATGCCCACTCCTTGGTAAATGCCTAACTGAAAGCCTCGTCTATAGACATTATATATAATGCCGAGATTACAACTACAAATCCTCCTGAGTCGAAGAACTACATCGGTGTAACAGCTGGTACGTTCAAGACCAGATACTACAACCACAAGAAATCCATAAACAACCCAGCCTATATATGAATGCAAAACCGAACTATCAAAGCACACATGGAATCTAAAAAGACTAAACAAACCATTCAACATCAAGTGGACAATCATCAAATGCGTTTCGGCTTACTCAGCGG
The DNA here is from genome assembly GCF_004324835.1 of Dendronephthya gigantea. Classification (NCBI taxonomy): domain Eukaryota; kingdom Metazoa; phylum Cnidaria; class Anthozoa; order Malacalcyonacea; family Nephtheidae; genus Dendronephthya; species Dendronephthya gigantea. Next base: position 209,335 of record NW_021163080.1, read on the forward strand.
GCGGATGGTCATGCAACCTGTGCCTGGAGGAAAAAATGGCAATTTTTAAATCCTCGAAGGAGAACACATTAAACAAAAAAAGTGAATTAACTTTTCGCAAAATGTAGACATAAAAACAGATTCAGCGCAAAAAACTTTAAACGCGCGCGCAATTTTTGAATTGTATCAGCACAAGCACGCAAAACGTCTCACACAAACTTTAACTGCTCTAGAGTAATCATTCGCGTGATAATCGAAGAAACACAGAGTGAAACACACAGTGTAGCGAACAATATATTCAAAATTTTGTAATATTTCATTGATTTTATTTTAATCGCTCTATTAATTTTGATATCGAGCACTATATATATATATATATATATATATATTATATATATATATATATATTATATATATATAACACATATATATTATATATATTATTATATAAACATTATTATATAATTTAATTATATATATATTATATATTATATATTATATATATATATATATATTATAATATATATATATATATATATACAGTAGACCTCACTGAAACTGGTTATTACCAGTGATACTTTACAAAAATAAGTTTTAGAATCAAATAGGTGGTTAACCCTATTTATCTGACATAGGCTTGGAATACAAGTTGAAACAGTTTTTCATATATGTTCATGAAAACTTAGTGTGAAATCTAATTGTGTACCAAGATCTCTTGCTGAAACAATTGGAGTGACCTTTTCCCAAGCAGAATTACATGAAAGGATATGCATCTATTAAAATACTGTAGTCAGTGCATCTATTAAAATGCTGTTTTCATTGGAGCTATAAAAAAGCGGTAGTGCTTTAAATAATATAATAATACTCGTTATAAGTATACCATCGGCACTAGATTAAATTATTTGGTACTCTTGTAGGATGTCCACAATTCGAAATAACTGGCCTTACATAATATAAACTGTATACATGCTTTACGCAAATTTTAAAAAAACACAGCACTTGTATATTAATTATTTTAAGGATTATATAAGAATAGTGCCTTGTATGATTATATGAACCTTTTAGCGAAACTGAGGAATGGCAATGAAGTATACAAACAAATGACCTTTCCAACATAGATCGAAGTGTCATCCGCCAAGCATTAATTTTACTATTCTTTAGAAAAAATTGCCAGCACATTTTTAACGTGACCTTCACTACCAATGTTCTCAGCAATATCGGTGTCAACTTCTCCTTTAGGCTCTCGTAGGTCAGTCATGTGCTCATTTGCTTGCTGATTCAGTTGCTCACTCGGTTGCTCATTCGGTTGTATATTTGAAGAATGCGATGAGTCTTGTTCCATCCAATCCTCTTCAGTGGCCGCGTCACTATAAGGTACACTAAGTGTTGAACAATGGTACAGTCTTTCTTGTATACATTTGGTTCAAAGCAATATATCAAATGTCGCATTTATGAATTTAAGACCAATATACATTTTGATGCACGGGGTTACACTTTAGAAGGGCAGGAGGGATGGATGCGTTTTTTTTGTTAAAACTACGGTATATAATTATTAACGCTATATGCATGCACAAGTCTTAAAATCACGGAAACAACTGAGTATTTTAATAAAATATAAAACAATATAGTAACTCCGTAAAGCGTAAACATTTTGAAAAATATAATTCTCGACTTTTCGACTAAATTATGGGCATCATCTTTTCCTGAAAAATTATATTTTTCAAACTGTTTACTCTTTACGGAATTTCTATAATGTTTTTTACAAGTCTATACATGCATGTGCTAGTATATGCGTTTTATTCACTTTATAATTTTTCTATATTATAAATCTACCTCTTTTTATCTTTATGTGTATTTGTTCTTCCAATGTCATCTTCATGAATACCCTCCTCCACCCTAAATTAAAAATAGACAGGCTCTAGATGCCCAAGGATGTAAATTCAATTCCCGCTTGACACTTGAAAATTTTCCAGATTAATATGAAATTGATATTATTTATGATAACCTAATATCTCTAAGGATTGTTCTGGCCACAATTTTCATCAAAACAGCGCTTACGCTAAAGCTTTCTGTTTAAAATAACTTGAATAATAATACGAACGAACTATATTTAACCATTCAGTGATAATCAAAGAGAGATTTACCATTCTTGGGAATAAAATCGTAACAGCACATTCGGCCTTCGTGAATGATCGCCTTCTTTATACTTCTCTTCATTATCAGTTTTAAGCTCATCATCATCATATACTTCGGAGTATTCATGACTTGACTCGTCTCTAAAGGTACACGATTAATTACTGAAAGCTAAGCCTAGGATTCCAGGTTTCCATTTAGTGCACATGTCAAGGTAGCTGATGTGAAAGAACATTTCTATGTGTGTGCAGTCCCCAATGACCGATTTAAGTACGCAAATAAATACAAATTTAGATGCGGACTATTTCCCATCGGTGGAAATGACTTGCTCACGACAATTATGACTAAATGGAAACCAGGCTTAAAGGGATATGACAATAATCTTCTTTCTAATCTTTCAAAATAGACAAAGATAATTTTTACTGCCGTAATATCTAAGGGGCAATGGTGCACATTTGCATTTTCAGTGCAAAATTTTTGTGATACTTTGCAGTACTGTTGTGAGTTTCAAAATTTCAAACCAGTCAGTGAGTTGAAGACGAGTGGTAACTAATAACTATAGCGTGCGATTGACTCATTAAAAATTTGGGTTATTGTCCGCATTTCGTTTTAAAACTTGGAAAACTCTTGGAAACTCTTTAAAACTCTTGGAAAATTATATTTTTGATCTCAGGTCATTTTGAAAATATACAGAGAACTGACTCTTAAAATTGATGGAAAGGAAGGATAAAAAACGCCTTCAGACAAAAACTAATTTAAATGGATGGTAATCATAGATACGGGTACTATACCTTTTCACTATTGCCTATTCGAAATATATATATGTTTAATTGCTTTGAATAGGCAAGGGGATTTTTCATGTATGTATTGCTAATTTAGCTAGTCTTAAGTTTCCAACGTTTGCTAGTTACCAGTTTCAACTCGTCTTCGACTCACGCATGCCAATAACTTATACAAAAACGCGCAACGTCGCCGTTAACCTTGCTTGAAGTTGCTTACATTATTGCTACACATTTATTTAGAAATTTATCGTTTTACTTTATCACTACACATTTATTTAGAAATTCATCGTTTTCGCAGAAAATGAACACCAAAATATTATATAGCATAGCGGGACTAAATTGTCCGGCAGCTGTTCCCACTCAATGTATTTATAGCAAAACGCAAGGGCTATTATATATTATGTAAGGTAAAATGAAAATTAGCACAAAGCTCACCCCGGTATATCTTCGCTCGCAGTAATTCCACAAGCATCGTGTGCCTCTTGTACCTCGTCATTAACATCTTCTGATTCCTTGTCCTCTATTGTACCACGAGTGAGGTGCATGTCTTCTTCCGTCCTGCAAAACAATTTATATTGGCTCATCTTTTAAACTCAACCATTTTCTTAGTTCTTACCATGCAAATGTTGTAAAAAAATTCCGAACGAATTACACAACATACGTGCTGATTGGACGAGAAGCGTCTTTATAAGGCATAGCCTTGTTAAGTTTTAAACTACAGTGAAAAATGATTATGTAAATGTTAATTTAATTTCAGCGAGTACATAATTAATACATATAATGCTGGTCCCGGTTTTATTGGGACATCCTGTAGTAAAATGACTTCTTTGCAGCTTCCAATTTTACCCTAGGTAGACGCAATCTGTCTTGTACACCGTGATAATCTATCACAATTAAATTTAAAATAGTCCATGAAAAGCTAACGAAATGAGCACGTGAAATTACGTATTAAATTTCCACGTATTATTCTCTATTTACCCTATAGACATGTCAAAGCGAGTTTTGTTTTGTATCAGGAATTTCAGCTTTTTAACGGTGTAATTAAGGGTACTCGTTTGCTAAATTTTGGTGAATGTGATCAATGTGCAATTTCTATATTTAAAGTTTTTACAGATGATGAGACCAATCATGATCATTATCATGATCATTATGATCATTATGATTTTTATGATTATCATGAACATTATGGTCGTCATGGCAACCACATTATCATGATGATTATGATCATTATGATTATTATGACTATTCCGAACATTATGGTTGCCATGGCAACCACATTATCATGATCATTACGATCATTATAGAAGACACGGGAAGTGTCGACGATATCTTCCGACAAAATTTAGAAAAATTCACCGAAGGAAAAAAAAAGATGTATTGTCGTTTGATTGGTGAAGTGAGACAAAAAAGTGCGGTATAAAAGTACAAAAAATAAAGCGCAGTAAAGTGCAAACGATCGACACAACTCCATAAAAACGCTCATAGGGTTATTTCTGTGTATATACTCGAATTAAATTAGATTGAACGTCGAGGTGCGCAAAATGACTATTCTTTGAGAACTGTAGACAGCCACCTAAAATCGTCTGAACAAAGGAATGTTCATAAACATTTTTTGCTCATCTCGTTGTACATATACCTGCTCGTATTCGTCGTAAATCTACAAGGATGACCACATGCCTCTTGCAAGTTGCCGCCATGAACATTTGATCTCGCGTCTTCTGAGTATTCACCATTGCCATGTGAATCAACAACAGGAAGGTATTTTTGGTATATATTTTCTGTGCTCTCCGTCCTGTAATAACGTGGTATTACACCGTTAGGATGGGTGTATTGTATATTTCCTCCAAAATAGACAAATATTATTTCCTTGCATCTCATTCTTCAAACTCGCTGTCACCAATCTTATAGATAATAAAGGTATATGCCGCATCATAAAGCGCCGCTACCAGAGCCGCATCATAAAGTTACTACCTTGTTTACAGCCCATACATATGTTTTGAAGACGCAACATTTTTAGTTTTCAAAAAGTATTAGCAAATTTTCTGTGTTAGCGAACAATTCGAGGTATTAGCAAAACTTAATCGTATAGCATACACAAAAAGTGATCCTAAGCTCTAGATGAGTGGTATTCAAATGACAAGCGTTACCAGAAATTTGGGTCATGATGAGTGTCGAATGTATACAGATTTTAACAATGGCCTTCAACCTTTACTATAAAATACATATACCTAGCAAAAATACAAGGCTTAAAATCACCGTTTCGAGCTCTCAGTAACTTGCCCACTGTTTGCTGACCTCTAAATCAATAGTAGAGCCGTCCATCGCATTGTTTTGATGATCGAATTACTTTCCTTAAGTATCATCCCCGATTTGATCCACTGATTGTGTTGAAATGTGTATCTGGAGGGAGAGGGACCCTGGCATCCTGCCCACCTAGGTGTGTGGTCAAAGGCCTTAATACGTTTGCTGAGAAAACACGGCTAAAACTTTGAGCAATATATTTCTCAATTTAGTGGATTGCAAAAATACCTAAGGTAAACAAAAACGTGGCTAAACAGCTTCTCTATCGGTCAAGACGTCGGCGGCAAATAGCGTTCGAAGTCTGTGGTTATATTTGTATTTTCACTCAATGTATATTACAGAAAAACTCGAAGCTATGATGTATGGATGAGATGCAAATTAGTATACAGGCGACAACCATTTTGATTAGCTATCACGGCCTTTTCAGACCAAACTTTATTCCATGCTTGTAAACAAGCAGTCGAATTGAGTGTTAAGGCCCGCAGAGACAGAAAACGATTTGGCAATTAACACGGTTTTTCAAAGTTTTTACTTTTCCAAACGCAAATAACTTTTTACCTATCAAAATAATTATTCTTTTGTAATCCTTAAGGATAATGCATTTTGACTGCTCTGGCCATATATTCCAAACTTCACTTCCAGAATTTATCTAATTTATATGCTTTTCAAAACTGCAATTTCGCGTCGCGTTGTCGCATTGCGTTCGGTCTGTGTCGATTTGTGATCGTACATAAGCTGACTGAAAATTTATTTGTAATCGCAGCTAGTTCGCTGCCGAAAAAGAAACAAAGAGACAAGTGAAATGTTCTGATTTCATGCTTACCTTCCGCCAAGAGGAGCATACAAGTTTGACATGTTTGTCTCTCCAGGAATTATAGGTAAAGGTCTTTGTAATAAAAAGTTATCCCTAAAGAAAGAAACGATTATTAAAAATAACGGTAATTAGCCGTGGCGTAGCTAGCGGCCTGACAATACAGTCCTGTCCTACTATGCTAATATTTTAGTGTCTGTTGTTAGTCGATCCTTCCCCAATACAATAATTTATTATATGTGTATAGAGACTATGCACAGCAGAATGATGAAATAAAAATCGTATTTTACTGAGTAAATTAATATCACGCAATTTCATTAGCCGTATACGACATTCTTCACAAATGAAAAATTTTCGTATGTTATTTTGGCGGCAATTTAGAAATATATAGGAAATTTAGGGAAATATATGAGTGAGACTCAAAACATAATTATTATATTCAAGACTTTTACATGCACATTTAGCGCATTATCGAGTCTTTTGGAAAGAATATCCAACTTCTGAATGGTAATAAATATGTTTTAATGCGTAAAATTTTGATTTTTGATTTTTAGAAAAACTAATTTTCATAATAGTTTGTCATTTATATATAATTTATTATTTTACTTACTTATGGTTCTTCATTAAATGGGCAACATTTGTCGCTTTCGGGCGATTTTTTGCATCGCAATCACAACATCTGTTGTAGACGTGATACAAAAATGGACGAGTTGGATCTGGATTTTGAAGCATGTTTCCGTTTATCACCACGTTGAATACCTTTAAAATTAATTGCAGTGGTGTTAAATGTACAATATTATATATGTATGATAAACATTGATGATGATAATTTATGATGATGATGATAAATATACCAAAGAACAGTCGTGGCAAGAAATGATTGATTTTGCGACTTAATTTGTCGGGCGGTACGGCCGGCTAGAATCGGTACTGTGCCCAGTTTATCCCTGCCTGGCCTTTGTATTGATAGTCCGAATACTAATAAAATTAGATACGGTTACCAATTTTAGCGATGCCGTGCCAATAAATTTAGTGCACTAAGTGGTGCTCATCAACTGTGAAAACTGTCAAATTTTTAGGAAATGAATAATCATACTACTGGGAACTAAATTGTCAAAAATTTACGTATATGTCTTTTGGAAATCTACATCTACACAATTATTCATCGGCGTTAGATAGAATGGGAAACTTTCGCATTTTCTTCGCCAAAATGCATGTTGGAGCATCGAGCGCAGGAATACATGCATGAGTATATGGAAATCTCCATTATTTTTAGCGATAGGGCGCTAAAAATGGCGTAAAACACTTTGTTTTTTGCTTCAGTTTTTCGGTTTAAGGTTGAAGCGGATGGATAAATTAACAGATATAAACACGTTTACCGACTCTAATAACTCCAATACTGGTTGGTATTCGTGGGCCAGTGTGAAGCGTGTAGGGGTAGTATAGTTATAATTCCGACCCGCGGTATTTTGATTAAACCTGTGTATTGTGACGGAACAACAGCTTATTGTCACAAAATACGGAAAGCACATGAAATTAGGACACATTATTAGAACAAATTTTAGAACAAACATTATCAGGACAAATTAGTACAAAACCCGGAAGTGGAAGCAAACGCAAAAACCGAAAGCGAAGCAAATGCACCCAAAAATCAGTCGAGAAGCCATGGAGGCACGATCAGGAATGAAAATGTTTTAAAATCCATGGACAAAAGTCAAAAACGATTTTGAAAACGCTGGAAAACGACGCTCGTGTGCACCATTATAATTATTGAAAAACATCATGGCTGGAAGATATTATGAATGACCCTTTCAACTTGTTTTTTTCGCAAAAAGAGTTCAATATAAATTTCAATTCCAATTGTTGATCTTTTGTGATCCCTAAGATTTTTTGTCACACGGCGATTGATATAATCGGCGCCTGAACCATTTTTGACAGGTTGAAGCTAGTGGCAATTCTATGGGAGTTTTCTTATCTGTTTATTTGGGTAGTGGCAGCTTCTTTAAAATACTTCGTTTCTTCGTTTCTTCGTTTCTTATCGAAATGAACGCTTTCTGTGTGATATAAGGCTCCATCACAGTTCTTGTGCTATTGAAACAGGACTAGTGAAGCACGATCTAGTTTACATGTACGCCTTAGTATTTAATGTCAATACATTCGTGAAAAAATACATTCAGTTAAAAATATTGAACTTGAAGAATCGTATAATCACAAGCAGAATTGATTTTCAAATCCTCATCTCTCTTTTTGAAAGTAAACATGCAACGTTGGCTTTGATATGTAATGTAGAAACCTCCGTGTAACAAAAGAATACGGTCTGATTAGCGTATGAACAAGTTAAAAGACACGCGATCGGTATTTATTCAACAGTAAAGTCTGTAAAGACCCCGAACTTCATCGCTTCCTTCAATATCATGCTGCATTACCATGGGGTTATGAGTTATCGGTTTTAAACAAAGTTTTATAAATAGTGCAGGCCAATAATGAATGTATATACCTCATTATCCGGTATATTGCTGTATGGGAGAACATCTTGTCTCTTCGCATCTGGTGAACTGTTTGCAATTTTCATAAACTCCCAAATAACAACTCCTAAGGACCAAATATCGCTTGTTTGGGAGTAGTAACCATATTTTAAAACTTCTGGAGCATTCCTGAAAAAAAAATCCATGCAAGCTTTCTTATACCATTTCATAAGCTAGCTGAACTGCAAATTATAACAACCATAATGTAATCACGTTTTGTATATAGCTTTATGTCTGATGCAGCATGGGAAGACTAAAATTCAAATTGCATTTCACGCATCCGTCATCAATTAGGCGAACTTTCATTATGCACTTAATGTATGCTCTCGAGGAAAATAGTGAGTTTTCTCACTATTTCCCGAGATAGTGTACATTAAGTGTTTTGTTATATAGGAACAAAAACATTTAAAAAAACCCCACTTTACTTTGTTATGACAAGAAGCGGGCAACAATTTTTCACTTGTTTCCCTGGCGGGAAACATTGCATTTATTTAAAGTTATGTGACTACGAATGAACGAATCACATTTAAAATACACAGAACCTATATAACAATAAGTTTTAATTTCTGGGTTTAACATTTGCTAATTAATCGAAGAATGATAAACTATACACATGTACCACATAAAGCCAAGCGCACAGGACACGCTTTTGTTGGTCGACTAAATTCTGGCGTGTGCGATGTCATTTTTAAGATTTTAGTCGGCAGGTATTATTTTAATAATGCAGCAAACAGTTGTAAGTAACCGCAAAGTCAGTATACACTGTATAGCTACCATCGAAGATCTTTATCAATAGGTTCGCAGTATATCGCATTCGGATCCACCTCTCCAATAGACATTCCAAGACGGCCTAGTTTGATCTAATTAGAATTGATAATGATGAAAAACAATATATTAATGAACACAATACATAAGTTTGGTCAAACATTCAATAATAACGAGATATGTGTGATACTCCTACCTTGTCAAAACTGACCAACAGAAAGTTTTCAACTTTTAAACTTCCATGCACGATTCCGTGTGTGTGGAGATAGGCAACGGCTTTCGCAGCTTGATGAATGTACGAATTATACGACCCACGAAGCAGGGGAATTTGAAGCATCGCATCCAGAACATTACCCAGCGGAAAGCTTTCGGAAATCTGAAAAATTATTTTTTTATTTAAGTCAGCGCATATATTCAAGAGGTTTACGCGTCCTTTCTCTTCAGTTGCATGGCCATAATGCCCCGTTTACACCACACTCAATTTATTGGTACGGCACGGCACGGCTAAAATAGGTACCCGTGCCCAATTTTATTAGTGTTTAGGCCACCAAAACAAAGGCCGGGCATGGGTGAAATGGGCACGGTACCCATTTTAGCAGTGCAGTGCCAATATATCGAGTGTATAGTGTAAATGGGACTTAAATTAAAATGTCTTATATATAGCTCCGATCGTCCATACCAGCAAAAGATTTATCTGCTTTTGATTAGAAACTTATAAGCATGCTAACATGCTAACATAAAAATATATACATTTTTTTCCAATAATGGATTGGCCAATGGCAACGCACTTCCTTCATCTGCATTAGCTATACATATAAAGTTAAATCTTCACGGTTTTTCTGGAAATTATTTGTGTCCTATAAATAGGGATTACGGAAGCTACTTGCCCATAGAATATCTCATTGGTAGATGACGTCATGTTGTAATTGAGAGTATAAGATCAACGTTTAATTCAACATCAGATCACCCCTGATGACACTAGACCGGAGTTATCGAAACGTTAGGTCGTGAATGTAATCTTTGTGTGGCGATTACTTTCATTAATTAAAACCAGAGTAGCGATAATTCCGATGGATTATATACCTGATTGCTAAAAACTTATTCACTTCAATTCGATAATTACTCTGGCTACCGCAGGTAAAGCGAGTTGAAAAATGGACTCGGCGGTTTATAGGTCTATATCATTCTTCATTGTATACATGCTGTGTATGTTGAAAGAGCATTCTAACATTAAACGGCTCTGTGCAGTATATATAATTATATATATATATATATATATATATATATATATATATATATATATATATACAATCAGTGAAGTATCCAAGATGAAAGAGTGCTCGATATCAAAATTTAATAGAGCAATTTATAAAATGAAATAAAATCAATGCATGAAATGTTTCACGTTTCTTCTGAAACGATCATAAGGCGAATGATTACTCAGAGAACTTTGAAATTAACTGTCAACCTGTATCTTACTTGATTCATTTACAGTTTCAAAGATGTCTTGTCTATTCGGATTTTGTTTCTACTTTACTATGTACATGTATGCTGTCACCCGGAAATAATTAACCATGCATTTCCCAATCGAGCAGGGCACTGAGTCTAGTAGCGAACCGCAAAGGATCTATGGACTGAATAAATAGTCGTATTAAACTTAAACATAAACTGTGCATCGAGAGACAAATGATTTCAGACCTATATTTCCTGTCCCTCCAAACAGTCCATAGATGTTTTGCGGACCCCAGTACCATGCTCGATTTGATCGCGGGCTCTGGTTTCGAGATTGTTGAAATGGCTAATATGAATACGTAAATATCGATCACATGATTGCACTGCAAACGTTGATTTTATGGAAAATCGTTGGAAATCTGTCTTGAAAGTTTCTTAAATGTCATATTAATTAGGCGAAAAATATACTGATATTAATAAAGAAACAAGATAAGCCTTGTTTATTGTCGTTTGTGCGCAAGCCGTTTTTTATTTGACGTGACGGCCGTTTTTTATTTTACCCGCAAAAGTAAAAAGTGACTATACTAACCATTTCCAATGTATGCGGACCGTATGGATTGACCGCGATAACTTTAATAAGTTCCGGACAATCCAAAGTTTTCAATTTTTCGACCAGTTTTATAGCTTTGAATGGTATGTATTCTAGCACACAGATTTCTTTGTGTTCATTACCCTACATGAAATGGAATTGAAAATTAGCTATCCATCGCACATTAATATAGCAACAATAATATAGCTGCATTTTCTAAATTACCCATGGTAGATTCATTTATCAAATATGTGCAGTTTTTTTTGCAACAATCCTATATGATGCTATGCCTATACCCTCATTTCATTGACCTTGTTATTAATAAACATGTATATACTTAGGAAATATGTCTGTGACTTAGTTTTCGACTACATTGTTTACGCGCGCAGTCAGCTTTATACTGACTGTATATATACTATATACTATACATTGATAAGGTTGGTGACTTAATTTCGAAGAAAACAACTAAACTACTAGCCATTTCTTTTGTCGTAAACGACACTGCAAGTATCGAAGAATCGGCACATTTTTTTACAAATTTGCTAAATTTTTTGTTGTGACCATGCGTGATGCAAATTGCCTGATAGCGGCTTTTGAGTTTTGGTTTGAATCACGAAGGCATTATTTCATTGGCTTTTAATTTACGAACTTTACGAAAATTTACGAAACTTTACGAAAATTTACGAAACTTTACGAAAATTTACGAAACTTTACGAAAATTTACGAAAATTTACGAAAATTTACGAAAATTTACGAAAATTTACGAAAATTTACGAAAATTTACGAAAATTTACGAAAATTTACGAAAATTTATACGAAAATTTATACGAAAATTTATACGAAAATTTATACGAAAATTTACGAAATTTAGTAGTTTAGTAAAGGTATCTTAATTTACCTCTATTTTATTATTTCTCGAGTACGAGTCAGTGTAAAGCTGACCGCGCGCGTAAACAATGTAGTCGAAGACTCAGTCACAGACAGATTTATGGGCTTCCGATGTACATACCTCCAGTTTCCGTTTTATTGCACACAAAACTGGTCCATAATGAGAAGGATCTGCATTGTTGTATCCTTCCTGAAGAAAAGATTTTTATGCATGAAAGTCTGGATCAATGAAAAGGAATTTAACTGGATCATAATGCAGATGCCTATGCATGATGGCATAGATAAATAATGGACAGGTGTCCATCTCAGTAATAAAAATATCCCAAGGCAGCCATCTTGCTTGGCAGTGTTTATTGCATGATATACGTCATTTTTGTTATGATCTTTGCCGTTTCACCACAGATATGCTAATATTATATATAATAATTATAATATATATATTATATATATTATATATATATAATATATATATATATATAATATATATATATATATATATATAATAATATATATATATATATATATATATATATAGCTAATCTGTGGTTTCACTAATGTTTTGGCATTTGCGGAGATGACAATTGATTTTAAAATAAATTTATTATTATTGAAACAGGTAGAGTGGTAAAATGTGCTACCGGGATTCTCCCGCATTCTTTTAATTTTTTGTACCACGTGATTAATATTTTTGCAGTGCGTGATGCCTGTTTTTTACTGGACGAGTTGGTAAACAACAAACTAATGTTTAATAAGCAAATGTGTTGTTTATGTAATGTGTCGTCTATTAATATACAAAACTTGATGAAACATTATCTTCTTCATAATTTGTATTTGCTGTCTTTCTGCCGTCTTTCGCCTAGTTTTAAGCATTCATTTCCTTTGAACATTACATCAATGTCACCTTTTCCATTGCTTGCACAGAAGCCATCATAAGAAAACCATTTTACTCAATACTTTTGTACAAATGCTCTAAGTTTAGACCATTTCGTTGTAGGAGTTGTCCTTAGAAACGTCGCCATCGCGTCTGTTTCAAAAACAATGTCTGCCTCGCAAAAAATATTGATCAGGTGTTACAAAAAATTCAGTACAAGAGCGCAGGAGAATCCCGGTAGCACATTTTACCATTCTATCTGTTTCAATAATAATTTATATCAATTAAAAGGCAACAAATTCCAACTAAAACGACAGAAATCAGCCCAGCATGTGTCGTGGCGTGCATGACGTGTACATTTTGGGAAAATTTGAGGATTGCTATTTGCAATCAGAGTTGCGGATTTCGTATGTGAGTGCAAATTCTATTTTTGTTGTCTATTTAACATAAATGGTACCTCAAAACTGTCATCGCAATGGTATTTTTCATTCCAAACGTGTTCTGCAATTGAAACGTAATTAACGACAGTTCTACAATGGTAGGAGGTGTAAATTCACGTCCGTAAATATATTTGTGTAGCGCTAGTTGTTAAGGTCACAACTAGTCTACTAGATTTGGTATACTTCATTTTTTAATATATGAATTTATTTAAATGTTGAAGGTTTTTCGGAAGAATGGACCTAACTGGAAACGTTTTCGAATGACAACAGCTTCGAATGATGATAACAGAACGGCTGCATAACCTCAAATGGAAGCAGACAAAGTTGGATTCTTCATGGTTATGGGAAGCGAATGAATCAAGAGTTTAGAAACAGAATATATTGAAAAAATGTAAGAACATATTGAAAAAAGAACCGTGAAAGTACCTAAAACATCTAGATGAGCAAAGGGAAAATCGTCATCATCGTCGATCTAACAAAATTAAACAGAAAATGCAGAAATAAATTGCGACACTGATAAGAAATAATGAAAAGAATTAACAGTTAAGAAATATAATCACTGTTTGCAAGCTTGTGGTTATGTCGAAACACGATGCTTGCTTCTTTAGTTGTGCATGAACCTGGGTTCGTACACCTCATGACCATGCAACATCGGTCATCTTACGCAGATATCTTGAATCCTACTGAAGTCTTTTTAACAATGCGAGTCGACAAAATATTTTTTATCGTATTTAAACTAACAGAATGTTCCCAGCAGACGTATAAATGTCACTCGGGACAACCACCACTCCCCTTCACACCCTAATGCAATGGCTGCGGAAAGTCGTTAGGGGAGGGGATTGAAATTTCCAAAATGTTTTAAAATTTCTTTTACGCGTATATTATTAGCTCAATAAAAATCTTTCAACGAAAATCCAAATTTATTATTGTGTTGAAAAATTAATAAAACCTCTATACTAACCCCTGGGTTGTAATTTTCTGGATTTAAGTCTTCTTTCTCGAGGATTAACTCTGGAGGAGCACAGATTTTTTTGGATGCCTTTGTATTTTCTAGGAATTAAAAGTTACAAATAAGTAAGTTACGATGAAGGATTTGTATAGGTAACCATGCGTTGGCGCTCATACAAATAGACCGGAACCCTTTTAGATTTCAAGCGCGCAATGCGCGACGGAAGTTGATTCAGTATCAAGGTAAATTTTAGTTGTGATTTAATATTACAAATATTGTGATCAAAGATATTTTGACCACAGAAACTTTGATACTGTAAACCAGCCTTTACTCTATGTATTTTATGGTAAAAGTTGAAAAAGTTGAAAAATTATTAAAATTTATCATGATTTAAACTTCATATCATAATTTAACTTCATAATCATATTTTGTGTCTTGACTGGTGGTGTGCTAGTAGTAGATACTAAAGTGATTTTTATTGCTTTTGGGCAAGAGTGCAACTACAATTAATTCAACTATTGATCACAGAAGCTGTATAATAATGAAATATATGTGTTCCTGTCGACCAATTAGCAGCCCGTAATTTTATTGGACATTTTATCAAGCATAAACCATCTATGAAAATATACACGGAGGGGGGTTGAATTATAATTGAACGTCGAGAGATCGTTCAACTAACCAGAATAGCTACGTACCTATTTGACTGCGAAGGAGTTCTTTAAGTTTTTCTGGCGAGGCTCTAGATGAATAATCATCTTGAAGACATTTCTCTGTTATGATTGAGTATATGGCTTTGGGAATACAAGGTTCTCGTCCTAATTTTCCTCCGCGTATTACCTGTAAAATTTAACATTAATAAGATTAAAAATGTGACCATTATAAATAACATTTTCTTTTCGTATGAAACATAATTTCTTTTCGTATGAAACATAAGGTATAAAAAGTATGGAGTATGTTTGTCACTTTACACTTACAAAAATTCTTGCTTCAAGCGAGGTGAACGGTTTTCTTTTGAAATCCTCATGTTCTGAACATGACCCGTGGTGGTTGTATGGAACGCAACCCAAGGTCAGCAATTCATAAAGAAAGACACCAAAACTCCACGACACAGTCTTCGAATTGGGAGATTCAAATCTGAGTGCTTGTGGATCCATCCATTTAAAATGCCTTTTTTCGATGGCTTTTCTCACCCCAGATTCGTCTATTTGTTCCTGTGTTCGACTGAACTGAAACCCTGTTAATTTTGCAATATTTCTTTCATGGAGAAGAACATTTCCCGCCTGCACTGCCAGATGAACGATGCCCTTTTGTTCTAAACACTCTAACGCATCTGCAATGTTCACAGCAATCCACAACAGCTCCGTCAACGTGGGCCCAAGTGCATCGGATCGGCGATTCCTCAGGTAGTTCAGCAGATTTCCAATTGAGACAGGCTCTAACAGCACACACTTGACACGCTCGTCAAAATCAATAAGCCGTATGATGTTTGGATGTTGCAACTCGATTAAATTTTTGCATTCGTATTCACAATAACTTGGTCGTGAGCCAAGACGCTTGTTAAGAAGTTCGGCCCGCGTTTCCCTGTAGCACTTTACAATTACCTCGAAGCCCTCTGCATACGCGGAAAAAATCCATGAGTGTTTCCCGCCGTGAAGTCTCCTCTCGATTGCACTAAGTGGCAAATCCTTGCCAAATTCAAGTCTCTCTTTACACATCTCTTCCGTATCTGTAACTAATTCTTTGAAAACTCCTTCTAATAAGGAGCTCCGAGTGTTCATATCTTGACTGAAAACTAAAACTCGTGCGCGTTGTTGAAATATGCCCATACAATCGTTAAGTTTCTCTTTTTGCAGAACAGAATATAAATTGCATAGACCATCGATTGCTTTTTTACGTGCAGGATCTGTCCAAAGAAAGCCAATAAAAACTTAATATACAAACTATATCACACTAATTAGATACATAAAAAAATTAGTATCACATTGGGTGATTGAAAGATAAAATCGTTTTCAGTCGTATTGCTGGGGTGACATACGAAGATGAAGAAACTTTTTGTTCGTATGAAAAAACACAACGGTCAATAAAAAACAATTTGTAGCACTATACCGCATATAAATAATGACTGCATTCCGTAAAGGCTAATTTCCACTCCGGAAAACGAGCAGCGGATCGGATCGGAATCATCGGATTAGAACGAAAGATAATCCGCGCGTGCGCAGTCTGTTGAAATTTTTGGCTTATATTGATCCGAAAGCGTCCGAGACCGGATAAAAAAAAGTTCAAACAGTTTTAACTTTTTTTTGATCCGATCCGAAATCACTTCATGGATCGGACCAGCTCGGAAAAAAATCCGATCCGATACGACCCGCTGCTCGTTTTCCGGAGTGGAAATTAGCCTTAAGTCAGAAGTGAATTGCATCCGAACTTTATGTCGTAACAATAACAATTTGTATGCAGAATATATGTGACAAAATTAGTTGATTTTACATCATTGCTAAGTTTGTTTTTTTTTCAAATGACACCCATGCATGTACGCGTCATTCCGTTGGAAAATGAACGAATATTGCATGGTTTGGCAAAAAAAGTCACATCTTTCCGCAGATGGGAATTGGACCGTTCTACGGAATTGAGCGCTCTCTAGTATTTCGTAAACCATACGACATTTATCTAAAACACTAATGACCTTGAATGTAGGAGATCGATTTCCTGTATATTATGTATATGCGAACGTAGCTACATTTTTAGTGCCACACAACTCATCTTTTTAACATGTTTCCTTCCCCAACAGTAAAAAGTTGACCACCAACCTTGACATTCTCCTGTAATTTGAACTAGACTCTCAACAACAGTAACAACATATTTCCACAGATGACTCGAACCCATCTGATTTAAAGACGCTGATAACCAATCGATAACTTGCAAGAATGCTGTGAGAAGACCTTCATCGACCTGGCCCAAGACCTTAAAAAACAAAAAAAACCGGAAATTAATTATCTACCATACGTATATAAGTTTGAAAATAGTACTACAGTGATGGAAATGAAATTCACCAAAGTTGTCAGTATTGAATGCTATTCCACTGCATTAAGACTTTAAAACTGATATGATATACATAGATACTATGCCCGGCCCTTCAAACAAAGAAGGGTATATGACATTAGGGCATTGGGAGTTTTTCGCTACACTAATGAGTAATAATTCCTGGAAACTACAATAGTAATTGACCTAACGTTACCTGCATTTTAAGTGAAGATATCAACAAATAATGTTGCATCCAACATTTGCTTCCCAGATATTTATTTAGATTTCTAGCCACCGATTTTTTTTGCAGATCTGTCTTGATTTTTGCAAGTAGCTTGGCTACATTTGTTATCTTCTTGTCTTTAAGCTTCTTAATGAAAGCGGGGAGCAAACTGATTACGGTTTCCATATCTCGACGAACACGAGACATGCGCGAAAAGTTAGAAGGTTGCACGACCCTTTCTAAATTTGTCAGAAGACTCTTTAACGTTTTCTCGTCATCGAGTTGAAATGAATTTTGCGCCATAAGAGTCAGCAACGATGCATAGAGACTAATTCCATTCATGAGTGTGTCGTTATTTTGAAGCAAGAATGCTCGTAGTTTTGACTCTGCCTGACATATATTACAGTCATTATTGTAGTTTACGCTGAGTGAGTTCAATTTAGCGTGAATTATCTCCTTCATTTTTTTCTTTTGTAATCCACGTTGTGTTTTGCAATATTCATCTACCATTAGATCAAGCCTCTCATTTTTTCTGAAACTCGCGATTTCTCTTTTTGGATATGATATAGAAAAACGAAAACGTTCATTCTCTTCAGCAGTTTTAGCTTCGTTGCTTTCAGCACCTGCGAAAACATAGCGCAAACCATCAGCACCTAAATTTGCATATTCCAAAATAAAATGATCCGATAAAAAAAATATCGAAGTTATTGAGAAATATCGAGGGGGAAATTTATTATAGAACATTTATTATGGAAACCCAACAAAAGAATAATGCTGTCAAACACTCCTGGGTAAGTATGGATAGGGGGGAGGGGGTCACGTTATTGTTGCTGATACGAGAAATACATTAATGCATTAATCTTCAGGCCACTTCTAAACTAAACGTTTTAAAATTTAAATTACTGTTGAATACAACCTTAGATGCTTCAGAATGACGTCGAAACAATTCTGTATTCAAAATCTCACGCAGGGGCTTTGCCATGTAGGGCGCTGACTTTGGCGGGCAAGCGCAGGGCGACATTGCCATCAGTAAAGTTTTGAGAAACAGGGCTTCCCCTATACGCTGGAGGCTTAGCCAAAATTGGAGGTGTATTTTTTTTCAAACTGGTATTTTTTCACCATGAGCGTTTAGCGGGACAAATCGACAGGCTGGCTACGCTACTGCGTATTATATATACCACTTGTCAAAGCACAGTTAATACAATATAAATGGTTTGGAGATCACGTAAAACTACAATACAACTCATTCATACAACTCAACTATTTTGAGGTAAATTTATGCAAAAAATTGTACCTTTCTCATCACATGTCTATTGTATTTTGCACATATAAACCAATAGCAATCAGGCCAAGGTTGAGGAGCTTAGCAAGACAAATGCCATTAGTATAAGTTTGGCTTAAATACAATAGACACGTGACAAGAAAGAAACCATTTTTTGCCTAAACCTAGACAATAACATAGTTAATGAGTTGTATTGTACTTTTATTTTGCCGCCAAAGCATGTATATTCTATTGACTGTGGTCAAAGAAAACCAAACAACAAGATAAACAGCGAAATATTCATTCATAAAAGACAATTTCGAATAGAGAAATAGTGTAAAGGTCGTATGTCCAGTTGCGCTGCATTTGATTAAATATGTTATTCCCCTGGGAAATAATGCGTTATCTCCCTCTCCAGGGGTCGAGCGAGTGACATCAAATTTCGTCACCCTTGCGTGATTCGCTCTCGACCAATAAAACGCTACGAGCACCATACTTTGACAAGTAGTATATAATAATCACCCTTATTTCTGTGTGTAATACTTTGTAGCTATAATTCAAAAAAATGCGAACATGTGATATAATGAAAGAATAAACGACCAATTTTATTGTTGTGGCTATAATTTAATTATATATAACTATAATTTAATTCACCTCTGTGTTCTTCCTCTTCCCCGTGACTAAGATGGATGGTTTCTATTAAAATGAGAAAATGTGAAATGCAATAAAACGAATAACCATAGCTTTATCGCCTAGACTATATACGTAATGCTTTGTAGCTACAATTGTACTCACCTTTCTTTCTAACTTCTGCTTTGTGGCCAAAATTACGAGTTTCTATTAAAAGGCGAGAATGTGACTTAGGAAAAAGCATAACCAATTTACTCTCTGCAGCTAAGTAATGCCTTAATGTGGTTAAAATTTATTTACCTTTCTTTTTTACGTCTTCTACGTGACCAAGATCACGGTTTTCTATCAAAATGTGAAAATTTGATATAAGAAAAAGTATACCCACCTTTATCAACGTAGCTGAGTAATGTTTTGACTTACCTTTCTTTTTTACGTCCTCTTCGGGACCAAGATCAAGAGTTGCTGATAAAAAATGCGAAAATGTGACAATAAAAATTGTGTAACTACATTTATCTCTGTGGCAAGCGTTTTGCAAGCGCACCAACCATTTAGAAGCGGGGAGGAGGGGCACTAATAAAATAGGGCACTTTCTCATAATAATAATCACATGTACCAAAATTAACCAAAAACTTCCATACACATATGAATTAAGACAGTTATAACGAAGTAGTTTCATTTAGCTACTTTTATTTTGCTACTTAAAAATCTCTGTTGAGATCATGTTCTCCTGTACTCCGTATTTTATTTTGCTTGATTATAATTTATTTACCTTTCGTTTTTACTTCTGTTCCGTGACGAAGATTAAGGGTTTCTATTAAAATGTCACATAAAAAATGATGACTGCACCTTTTTCGCTTTAGCTAAGTAATGCTCTGTATAGCCAAAACGTTTCTCTACCTTTCCATTCAGCTTCTGCTTCGCGATCAATATCCAGATTTTCTATTAAAATGCGAAGATGTGAAGTAATAAAAATTACAATTACAATGCTTGGTATGGCTTTGCATAACATCACCAAAAGTAATAAGAAAACCACCTTTATCTCTGAAGTTAATGCTTTTGTTGTAGCTATAATTTTATCTACCTTTCTCTTTGACTTCTGCTGTGTAACCAAGATCGACAGTTCCTATTATAAAATAGGATAATGTTATATAATAGAAAGTGTACCCATGCACCTTTATATCTGTGGCTAGGTAATGCTGTGTAGCTATTATTTCATCTACCTTTCTTTCTTACTTCTGCTTTTGCTTTGTGACCAAGACTATTAATGGTTTCTATGAAAAGGCGGAAATATTATATAAGAAAAAGTGTAACCACAATATTTCTGTGGCTAAAAATTGCACTCGCTTGTTACTATTATTATAAAACTACTATTATATGTGGCTATCGAATTTAATATACCTATTTTTCTTTGTACGCTCTCCCCCGTTGGTTGTTGGCGTAGCCAGCCTTACGATTTTGTACCACTATGTAAATTTCGAGTTATTATAACTATTTATTCTTTAGAAATGTATTGTTTTCACAGTCAGTGAACACCAAAATATTAGCATAGCGGTACAAATCGACAGGCTGGCTACGCTGTTGTGTATTATATATACCACTTGTCAAAGCACAGTTAAATGGTTTGGAGATCACGTAAAACTACAATACAACTCATTCATACAACTCAACTATTTTGAGGTAAATTTATGCAAAAAATTGTACCTTTCTCATCACATGTCTATTGTATTATGCACAGATAAACCAATAGCAATCAGGCCAAGGTTGAGGAGCTTAGCAAGACAAATGCCATTAGTAAGTTTGGCTTAAATACAATAGACACGTGACAAGAAAGAAACCATTTTTTGCCTAAACCTAGACAATAACATAGTTAATGAGTTGTATTGTACTTTTATCTTGTCGCCAAAGCATGTATATTCTATTGACTGTGGTCAAAGAAAACCAAACAACAAGATAAACAGCGAAATATTCATTCATAAAAGACAATTTCGAATAGAGAAATAGTGTAAAGGTCGTATGTCCAGTTGCGCTGCATTTGATTAAATATGTTATTCCTCTGGGAAATAATGCGTTATCTCCCTCTCCAGGGGTCGAGCGAGCGACATCAAATTTCGTCACCCTTGCGTGATTCGCTCTCGACCAATAAAACGCTACGAGCACCATACTTTGACAAGTAGTATATAATAATCACCCTTATTTTTACCTACCTTCCTTCTTAACTTCTGCTTTGTGAGCAAGAACAGGTGTTGCTAGTAAAAATGCGAACATGTGATATAATGAAAGAATAAACGACCAATTTTATTGTTGTGGCTATAATTTAATTATATATAACTATAATTTAATTCACCTCTGTGTTCTTCCTCTTCCCCGTGACTAAGATGGATGGTTTCTATTAAAATGTGAAGAAAATGTGAAATGCAATAAAACGAATAACCATAGCTTTATCGCCTAGACTATATACGTAATGCTTTGTAGCTACAATTGTACTCACCTTTCTTTTTAACTTCTGCTTTGTGGCCAAAATTACGAGTTTCTATTAAAATGCGAGAATGTGACTTAGGAAAAAGCATAACCAATTTACTCTCTGCAGCTAAGTAATGCCTTAATGTGGTTAAAATTTATTTACCTTTCTTTTTTACGTCTTCTACGTGACCAAGATCACGGTTTTCTATCAAAATGTGAAAATTTGATATAAGAAAAAGTATACCCACCTTTATCACCGTAGCTGAGTAATGTTTTGACTTACCTTTCTTTTTTACGTCCTCTTCGGGACCAAGATCAAGAGTTGCTAATAAAAATTGCGAAAATGTGACAATGTGTAACTACATTTATCTCTGTGGCAAGCGTTTTGCAAGCGCACCAACCATTTAGAAGCGGGGAGGAGTGGCATTACTAAAATAGAGCACTTTGTACCAAACTTAACCAAATACTTCCATACACATATGATTAAGATAGTGATAGCGAAGTAGTTTCATTTACCTACTTTTATTTTGCTACTTAAAAATCTCTGTTGAGATCATGTACTCCTGTACTCCGTATTTTATTTTGCTTCATTATAATTTATTTACCTTTCGTTTTTACTTCTGTTCCGTGACGAAGATTAATTTTTTCTATTAAAATGTAACATAAAAAATTATGACCACCTTTTTCGCTTTAACAAAGTAATGCTCTGTAGCCAAAACGTTTCTCTACCTTTCCATTCAGCTCCCGTTTCGTGATCAATATCTAAATTTTCTATTAAAATGCGAAGATGTGAAGTAATAAAAATTACAATTACAATGCTTGGTGTGGCTTGGCATAACACCGCCAAAAGCAATAAGAAAAACACCTTTATCTCTGAAGTTAATGCTTTTGTCGTTGCTATAATTTTATCTACCTTTCTCTTTGACTTCTGCTTTGCAACCAAGATCGACAGTCCCTATTATAAAAAAGATAGGATAATGTTATTATAGAAAGTGACCCATGCTTTATCTCTGTGGCTATATGATAATGTGAGCTATTACTTCATCTACCTTTCTTTCTTACTTCTGCTTCTGCTTTGTGACCAAGATTGTTAATGGTTTCTATGAAAATGCGGAAATATTATATAAGAGAAAGTGTAACCACAATATTTTGTGGCTAATAATTGCACTCGCTTGTTACTATCAGTGGCGTAGCCAGCCTGACGATTTAGTCATGCTATGCAAATTTTATGTTATTACCATTATTCATTTCTTTAGAAATTCATTGTTTTCACAGTCGATGAACGCCAAAATATTAGCATAGCATGACTAAATTGTCGGGCTGGCTACGCTACTGGTTACTATTATTAAAACTACTATTATATGTGGCTATCAAATGTCATATACCTATTTTTCTTCGTACGCTCTCCCCCATTGGTTGCAAATATCCATCGTTTTTATCCACTGGAAAAAAAGCAACTATTAGTTCGTTTTTTTTGCTTTTAGAAATTTGCTATTCAAATCAGTGTGCACTCTCACACTGTAACGACTATACAAAGACATTGTGATCAGCGGCGTAGCCAGAACGATAATTGGGGGGGTCCATATTCATATATTCGTGATACGCAGGATTAATTTCTTTTCAAATCAATTGTCTTTACAGTCTCTTTACATGAATATATGAATATGGACCCCCCCAATTATCGATGCTGGCTACGCCAGTGATTGTGATTTGTACATGTGGTCTTTACTTGCATCAGATATTTTCAAAACCCATCAAAAGCTAATATTTCTAATCCTGTAGAATTTGAGTCATTTTTTCATAAGCAAAACTTATAAACATAATTAAAATCTCAATATGTCGCTTGTTGACCTTATTTTCATGCACTGTAGTCTATACACACGCTATTCAAAGTGCCTAATGTCAAGCCGCATCGAAATAAGCTCAGGAAAAACACAATAATAATCTTCAAGATATACCCATTTCCAACACATCGTCATAGTCTTCAAAATCACATGCGTCATTGCTCGATGAGACTAAAAAAAGGAGCTGTAAACTAAAAACACTATAATACATTCCATCACAATTATTGCTATTGTTAATGAAACAAGTTATTCCTACATTCGCATGATTTCTCCTAAATTAGTATGCAAGAAACATGAATTAGAAGAATGCAGGTTATAGTCTAAAAAAGATGTTACGTTCGCCATTGAGACAAACAAAAACTGAGAATAGTGTTGAGCATTTTTAAACTTTTAGTGAACTATAGTAATTTAAACTTAACGAAGTGGATTAACATTAGCATATTTCTTAATACATAACTTATCTGGTCTGAGTAACATAGTTCTATAGCTTGACTGATAACTTAAACAGCGAATAGTTCTCTAGTTGGAAATCCATGTAGATGTGTATTGACATTTGTCAGCTTAAATTAGCATCGTCAGGTGTATGGCTATTCAATTTTGCCTTCTTGTCTCTCTTCAGTATTTGCGTGCCCCTCGGTATTTCTTTTCATCGCGATGTTATTCAGGCTAATGCCTTATGAATAATGCATGCCTTAAAGGTTTGTGCTCTGGCTTTATATGCTTGCTAGGAGAAGAAGCTATAAAACTACAAGTCATTTCCCCTACGCAATACAGTGCGTTGTAGCACATGCTATCATGGTTTATGCTATCATGGTTTATGGCCTTAATTTGTTATATGCTGTAAAAGATTTTAATAGTGGTGTTTACAGTATGAGTATCTAGATTTAAGTGACTATAATTACATGCCGAGCAGAGACACTAATTATGTACATAATTACACATAATTTATATTACATCTCCCTTTTCTTCTACATTTTCTTAAAAGCTGACAACTGTATTACACTTTATATTGCTACTATATGACCTATAACCTAATGTCCTCGAGCACTATATATAATTGGCGATGAAGGTTTTTTAATAACATGCACTACTATTTCTAATTGTTAATATATATTGTCCATATCTCTCAGGCTTGCGAACTGTCCTTCCCGATCTAGTTCTATAGAATTTTTGTCGAGTCTCGCCTGCAGTTTGTCCAAGTTCATCTCCAGTTTCCACTCCAGCTTTCTTTCCAGGCTCCGCCGCTCTCACTGACGAATCTAATGCAACATCTAAAGTACATCTTGGTGCAGGTTCAATTACTTCCTGAATGTGCCGTCGGTTTCTCCGTAGCCAATTACCATTTTCATTTTCTACCACATATGACCGTGGTTCCTGGCATAGCCTCCGTACTGTACCTTGTTGCCACTCCTTGGTTCTGTTATCTTGAATTCGAACTTCTAGCCCTGGAATTACTTGAGGAAGATCACGAGCATGCTGGTCATAATACGTTTTTTGTCTCTGTTGTTTCTTCTCCAAACGTGCATGAACTTCGTCCCGTCGGTAATCTCTATTCATATTTCTGTTTTCTCTGTCTTTATCACAAATGGCGATAGCTATGTTTCTTGTTAAGTTCAAACTGTTTTACCGCTGCCACCATGTAAAAGATATTAATAGTGGTGTTTACAGTAGGAGTATCTTGATACAAGTGATTATAATAACATGCCGAGCAGAGTCCTAATCCCTAATTATGTACATAATTGCAGATATATTACACACGTTTGTAGGATAAGGTGTGGGTAGCTATTTGCTTACTCATGCATATATATATATATATATATATATATATATATATATATATATATATATATATATGTATATATATATATATATATATATATATATATATATATATATATATATATATATATATATATATATATATATATATATATATATATATATATATATATATATAGTCCCTCACTATGTTATGTCCCTCACTATGTTATGTATATATATATATATATATATATATATATATATATATATATATATATATATATATATATACATATATATATACATATATATATATACATATATATATATATATAATATATATTATAATATAATATAATATATAATATATAATATAATAATATATATAGCTTTGCTCCTATAGACTGTTCAGTTATGCTTATTATGGAACTTCTCTTAAAAGCTATTGAAATTTACCTTATTTTTAAATAATGATCAGTAATTGTTTATCTAATTGAAATTTAATAGATGTTAACGATTCGTTTAAGTAAACATTCTAAATAATTAAAATATTCTAAATAAATAGAAATATTCTAAATAAAGTTTTATGAGTGGATTGAAAAAAGTCTATGTATACCCTCATTCAGCTGTTTTTGTTCCAAAACTCTAACCAAATTTTGAACGGTACTATCGGGAGGCAATCCTATACAAAGAGGAAATTAAACTATATTTTTGCATTCTTTGTAACAGAATTTCACTTCAGTACCTAAAAGAGAGAGAAAATCAACATATCTCGAAAAAGATCATTTTAGTGCTCAAAAGGGGGCGAACGTGAATAAATTGCTTGAATAATATTTACTAATACTTGAATAAATTCGTAGCCAAACTTGGCAGTTTTACTAATTTTAGCGGTAAGCTCTTTTAGAAAATGTCCTTTTTATCGCCGAGGTAAGAAATTAGTCCAATAGTTCAAATTTCACGTCACAGTTCAAAAGAACACATAAACACAATCAGCATTCCCAACTGAATTCAGCAACTGAAAATCTCTGCAAGTGGTTGTAAAGGAACCAAGTAAACCACAACAAATTCCAAAATGTCGAGTGTTAAATGCAAGAGCAATTGTAAAACCAGACGCTCTTCCAGCATTATATGCAGATCTGAAAAATAATGCTACCGACATTTATTTCATTTCTGAGACATGGTTGTCCTTTTGGCTAATTCATCTTAAGGAAGGACAGATCGAGTCGTCGTGGGGGCGGAGTAGCAATTATATGCCGAAATGACTGAAAAATGGATAGTTGCTGCCAAATTCAAAAAACAACGTCGAATGCATATGGGGCAAAATCACGACTGATAATAGCATCTTTCATGTTGCAGCCGTCTACCATACTCCTGACCATACACCCATATGATGCTGACGATTTACTTGATCCCCTGTATGACTTATGTGAACATGCATCTACTTTCATCTACTTAAAAAGACGCCAAATATGTGAGAGTCTTCTCGTTTGATTTCAGTATAAAGCGTTTATTGACAGTGTCCCACACCTTCTATGCAATAAACTGAAAAGGATTCCTCTTAACCAATATATATATTATCAATTGGATAATAAGTTTCTTGGGAGATCGCCAAATGAGAGTAAAGGGTTATGGAATCACGACAGAGTATGTGAAAACCAGTAGAGGTGTTCCTCAAGGGACAGTAATAGGCCCAATATTACTTTCTATTATGGTTAACGACATCAAAACAGTTCATACTAGGAACTAATTAGTGAAAGTTGCAGACGACTTAACATTGCAGTTCCTGGAAATGATTGTGAAGACACGTCAGCAACTGAACTTAACAACATCAATGAATGGTCTCAGAGAAATGGAATGCAACTAAACATGACTAAGACGTACGAAATGGTCATACATAGCAACATCTCAATTCCTCTACCTGCTGTATTTACCCATATTAAATGTAAACCATGGTTGAAAATCTTAGGAATTTTAGAAGACCTGCCTAATAAATGGGATTTAAAATTGGATGAAATGATAAGAAAAGCCACCTCAAGCTAGGTGTATATAATGCGTGTTTCTGGACATCATGGTGTACCAACGAAACAGCTAGACCTTTTGTTCAACAGCCTGATAATGCCTCTGTTTACCCATGGATCTGAGCTTTGTGGAGGTGGCTGGTATGCACCAGAAATTCAGAAATTCTCTATATCTTGCAATATGTAAGATATAGAAGTTGTTTGAATTTAAATTTTGCCCGTGCCTTATGTAATTCTAATATAACAAGGCAGCAATTTTTCAAGGCAGGTTGATTTTAAATTTGTCTATATGTCCACTTAGAATGTTTTGCAAATTGCTACACTTGTCACGCCTTTTGCTCATGGATTTTTTGAGGTTCAAGTAAACAAAATAAAAGTGAGTATATACCGGGACCCAGCTATAAACAAAGGGTTATAAAGCGGAGAGTTATTTCGGAGAGTTAAGACTTCAGAGAGTTATGTTTGGAACACGCCCAAATCACATGCACTTCCCTTAACCATCACGCCCAATTTCTTAACTCTCCAGATGTTTCTTCAACTAACATGGGAGAGTTATGTTTGACGTAAATCTCTCTATCGCTAACATTATGAAGATGTTGAAGAGTCAACAATCATCTTTCAACTCTCCATGTTCACGATTCTAATTATGACGGAAATTATTTCAATTTTAGGAAAAACCTCTAAATCTTAATATATTCGAAACTTGAACAGTTCACGCCGGTGGGAATTTTATTACTAACATAGTGAAACAAGGCAATGAATTGTGACACCACCGATTTTATCAAAACGTTTATGAAATTCTTATTCACCGTATAAAATCCATACACTTTAGAAATTGCGTTGTATCGGAGTTTTATCAAGCCTATTTAGAATTATCTACCAGTTAAAGTTAAACGTGAAATATTAAACGATCTTTAATTAGATGCCGTTCAACCCAATTTCCAGAGGATGCTATAATATAAGTGTGATATAACGAGCTGCCCTTCTTGCATGCTAAGCAACATCGAAAAAGACTGTTCTTTATACCACTTGATTATTTAGGTTAGATCTTTGTACTTTATATTAGTACGCAAGCGAGAGTACGCATTCTCATTTTGAAAATAATTTATGGTAATGCACGCGCGTTTGTTAGATATTGCTTTTTTGTATTGTCATAGTTTTAAAGTTCAAACAGAAATGCAAACAGTTAACAACTTATATACTTGTTTCATTGTGTTAGTACTAGACTTTCAATAGCGTGAATTGTTAAAGTTACAGCTGCATGAATTAAGATTTGGAGTTTCTTTCCCAAAACTGAAATAACTATCTTTGACATAGTCAGAATCGTGAACACTGAGAGGTAAAAAAGAGGTCAACTTCCTAACATCTTCATAACGTTAACGAGAGAGTGTTACGTCAAACACAACTCTCTTATGTTAGTTCAACTGAACATCTATAGAGAGTTAAGAAATTGGGCATGATCGTTCTGGAAAATTGGCATGTTTTAGGCGTGGTCCCAATATAACTCTACGAAATCATACCTATAGGTACACTCTGAGAACTCTCTGAGGTAGCTCTCTCTTTAGTCACACCCGCATATACCTTTTTTATCACCAGCTTTCGAAGGCAGATCGATATGAACTTGATATACAGATACTTTTCCAATTTGTATGGTTCTCCTTTCATCTTTATTAACGTTCACCGTCGTACCATCCCCTATGTAAGTGGGTCCTGATCCACGTGATTCAATTGCAACCTTATATTGTGTCTGGCTACAGCTCGCATTCTGCCCCCGAATAACGTCATCCCCTTGGTCGTCCATAAAGCTGTGTGAAATATAATGCGCCACGAATTGAAAACTGATATAGTTCAGTGCATGTAGGAACCTTAGACAACAACTCGGATGCTCATCAACAGAAGCATGTTCGTGCTGCACAGCCCTAAAACCACCTGCAATATATTAAGGCGTTAACGGATATATATATATATATATATATATATATATAAATATATATATATATATATATATATATATATATATATATATATATATATATATATATATATATATATATGTATATCACAAAATTTATATATATGATAAATGTTGTGATAGAAACTATCATGATGACAGAAACTAACGCATACAAAATCGTCCGGACAGAGTGCTCAATGCTTGCGCAGAGCGATATAACACAGGATGAGAAACACGAGTTACTTCTTGCCACACTCATAAATTTCTGAAAGGCGTTGATTGATGGTTTCCGGTGGTGGTTTTCGATGATTATCCTGCCACATCTATCCTACGCAGAATCCCTATAGTAACCAATTACATGTAACATGACCTAATAATTATGCGTCTCTTGTATATAGTCGTTGTGCTGTAGTAATAATATTTTATTATTATATGGCAAGCGTTTGTTTTGGTTAATTCTGCAATTTGATTGGCTGCTGACAGGTCCGGATTTCCCCGTATTGCCCACGGGCAATACGCAATTCTTATTGCCCTGTGAAAACAAGGCAAAACTCACGGCAAAAACTGACTAAATTTAAACTGAAAAACAGATTAAATTCTTAAACGGAAAATAATGAATTTGAAATAAAAATAATAAATTTATATTTTACAAAATAGAGTGTTTTTTTCACTTTAGGCCGATGTTTTGGTGTCGTGTGCCCGGATGAGATTAATCATTACAATGTCTGCATGAATTATGCCATATAATAAAAAACTTACTAACTTCGACTGTTCGGTCTGTACGGTAAAATATCAAACCTCGGTCTTGGTGTATTGACCTCGCTATCGCTCGGTCAATACGGCACGACCTCGGTTTGATATTTTACCGTACAGACCTCACTCTCAGTCAGTAAGTTCTTATTATTTACCTGATGAGTGTGGCAAGCATAACGCTTGGCATACGAAACAGTTCTGTAGCAAATAAAATTCGATGAAGTAACTCGTGTTTCTCATCCTATTATTATAACCTATTATTAGGCAATCCAACTGAATAAGTAAATTAGCTTGTAGGTACACCACGTAAGTATTTAAATACTTACGTGATGTACCTACCTACAAGCTAATTTACTTATATTGATGTCACCATGCAAACTTACAAGAATATTAATCCAACTGAAGTCGCTAACATCGTTTACTTATTAAAATTTTCTCCGCGGTTTTCTCATATGCTCGATAGATATAGGTAGTCTGTGGAATTTATTAAATAATCGATTATATACGAGTTATATAAAACATAGGACCGCTTATTTCCACATTGATGTCACATAGATTAACGACTAAACGTGATACATTTAAGTGGTGCCAAATATCGTACAGATATATCGATTAATAAGTTGTACCAAACAACCAAACTGACTAGTTGGCTCTCACTTCCTTCACATACCAGATAGGAGCATATATGGTTGCGGGGTCAGAATTTCTGACTTGAAAGCATTTAATTAAGGCACAAAATTGTGGCAAAACACTGGAGCTACATAATTATTTGCAATGGGCAACATAAACATAGTACTGAGTAGTGATTTCATAGTAGAATAGAATTCATATTAACTTCCGTAGACAAACATAATACATCACTCGAAGTTCATGTCACAAAATCCTCAAATTTGGCATTAAAATTGATCAATTCTCTGATTTAAAGCTCACCTGTTAGCTTGCCACCGTATAGGTCTTTCACATTCGTTAATCTATACGAACCATCATCGGCTGATGCATTGTTAGTAGTTTGTGTACCTACACAACTTCAACCGAGTTCTCAGTTGCATCTATGACAGGAAGTTCGTGCTCGAATCGATGACTTGGCAATAATTGAAGTTAAATTTCCTGTGACCATTGGCGTACGGGAGACGATAATTGGGGGAGGCACATATTCATAAATTCATGTTAACAGAACTGTAAAGACAATAGATTTGAAAAGAAATTAATCTTGCATAACATGAATATATGAATTATCGTCTCCCGTACGCCACTGCATGTGACAAAGAGTTAAGGTTTTTAAAGAAAGATCCACTGTAACTAATATTTTAAGGCTGTCTCAGGATACATATGGGAACAACAAGCATATAAATACGAAATTCTCGTTTTCAAATGAATGTGCCTCTTTCTCTCACAATAAGGGCATACATACGTGGCGTGTAGCATGGCTTTGAGCAATACTTGCATATGCTGTTACGTTAATGATTAGAAAACTTGCATTTTTGCGCATTCTGACTTGGAAATTAACAACGGTCCCCATTCATGTTTTTATTTCAAAATAGGGAATCCTCACTTGGAATTACGATCCTGACCGAGTTGATTATAAATTTCACAACTTTAGCAGCATTCAAGATAATTAAGAAAGAAAAACAATAGTAACAACCTTTTACTTAATTGGAGATTTATACATGACGCAATAACCAGTTCCGATTTGAAGCTGCTAAACTTTGGGTAGATCATGTTTTTACTCAGTTGGATTTTTACATTTTGGAGGCAGACTAAGAGGTATTTTTATCCTAAATTTTGTAGTCATATAAACATAAATATGTATGATATATCGTGGTTTGAGCGACAAAACGGGACTGTTACGTAAGTTTCCGCTTTACAACTGTTACTTAGTTAGTTCTGTAGTACTCTGTAGTCAACAACCTACCACGGTTGTACTCTGCATGACAATGATTTGATCTTTTCAGTTTTCATCTTTAATATTGCATGCGATAGACACAAGGGGTAATCAAGATTTAATTATGCATTATGATTGGCTTGATGAAAATGTAAACAAATTTTCTGATTGGTCTAAAACGAAATCCTCCCTGTTATGTAGCTACTCATAATAATATATTGAGTAATTTTAGGTTAGTAGTTATTATAGATTGATTGCATTGTTTAGAACGTTTAATGACGTACTTTTTAGTATAAGTTTTACTTGCATGAATGAGATTCTTTTTCTAATAACAATAATCTTTATGCTCTTCATTTATTTCATTATACTTTGAGAAATTCCACACAAGTTTGATTCGAATTCACACAAAGTGGAAATTGCCAAAGTATTGTTGAAAGAGTAGCACAGCAAATTGAAATGTATGACCTCGTGCATACAAATTAGAGTTCTTTTTTTATACACCTTGTTCGGGGTGTTCCAAACAACCCAAAACTATTGAAACCACCCATAACAATGTAATAGTCAGATTTTGAATGCCTGAAGCACCTTGTTGGGATCCACAAGTGTATAAATGTTTGAAATAAGCATTTTATATATTTTAAGCAATTTTATTTATTTATTTTAGGCATTAAAGTTTGTTTGTACCCACAAATGAATTTTATTACCAATAATTACACTTTACAAATAAGGATGGAAATATTTAAATTTATACAACTCAAGCGCCTTAACTTTCGACATGTCACTGTTAATTGCTGATTTTTTTCTGCTATATTTTTTATACATGGTGTCCCAAAAACCCCCTAAACTATTGAAATCATCCATAACATGCCGTTTTTCGGTATATTCGACTATGGTGGCAAATTTGTACATCAATTCAGACTAGTTTACATGGGATATACAGGTTGTCTCGAAAAACCAAAACTGTTGATATCAGTCATATCACATATCACCATTATACCGTTTTCGGTATATTCGACCATGGTCGGGTATACCGTTTTTCGGTATTTTCGACCATGAAGTTATGGTCATTTTGCTAGCCAGATTTTGACTACCTATATTTAATAACGTTTTCTCTTAATGTGAAAATCTCGTTTGAAATAAAGCTAATTATATTATATAATTATTATAAAATTAATAATATTTCATTTATGTCATATAAATTATGTAATGTGCCGCGTTGATGCCTTATATTCCTTGAAATTCCAAAAGAACTGCAGCGTTTTAATCGCACTTACAATACAGGTGTCTTTTTATTGTTTGTGACATAATTATTTACAAGCATTAGTTATATAAATTATCAGGACGCAAATATTCGAGATTAATGGTCTTATTTTTGAGCGGAAGTCGTGCACATTTCGAATTCAAGCCAGGAACAGATAAGAAATATTCGTAAACGATCATACGCAACATTTGAACCTATAGGTCTGCGATGCAGTGTAGGTTATTATGTGTATTTAATTAAGATGGTAAGGCGGTCACACAGATGGCTTACTTGGCATTTTATCTACGATGCAATTTATAATAAACTTGTCATCAAAACATTCTTCTAGTCATTTCCAGTCTTTCTAAGAAGGGAACAGTAACGCAAGTAGTTTAACTCATTGGTGTCGGATCAAATGTCAAGAATTTCAAGTCCGCTCGTTCGCACTCAAATATCTCCTGAACAAAAATACATAGCGCCACGAAATCGTGTCATTCGAAAGAGGAGAGCTTCCGCTTTCGAACGATACCAATTTCTTAACAATATATCTGTCCATACCCAATTCGTTCAAAATCTCGCACACTTGCTTCACAGAGTGCTGCGAAATGTCGATACGTTTTGAAGCAGTACCGCCGTCCACTCGGGACACCTCGTTTTTTGCTATTTCGCTATCGTCGCTCTCTGAGAGGAAAGGCTGCTACTGTCGGTTTTGATTTCTGATTGTTTTAAGTAAGTGAATATTTTTTTCTCAGTGTTATGTATTATGTATGATTCCAGGAATTTGGAACGAAGGTTCTTGGTATTATATCTGCTTTGGAAATTTCAAAATTTATCATCAATGCATTCTTCTATTTGCACTCGTTCTAAGAAGGGAACAGTAACACAATTCGAGTGGAATGTATATCATGCTCTAACCGCGTTTTAGATAATAGCTAACTTTTCGAAGGGTTGAATTGATTCATCATTATAATTATAGAGTATATATAGTTTTAAAACGAATTCAATAAAATAACTCATAGTTAAATAGAGAATAATACATGGATGCGCGGAAATACGGAATTTATTTCGAGTGTTGAAATTGATATCGAACGAGTGAGATATCTTTCTGAACACGAGAAATAAATGTTTTTTTGAAAACTCTTTTATCCCCCTTCCTGATTCCAGATCGGTGGATCAAACACGATAATCGCACATTTGTTATTATCGCTTTTCAAGATGGCGCTTCCTCAATAAAACACTGCGTATTATTTAATAAATAAATTTAGCGAATTTCAGATAGAGTATGGAATCGAATTAATGTTTTGCTATTTAAGTGAGTGAATAATTTCTATCAGTGTTAGCTGGCTATATACTTGGAACGAAGGATAATTGGCATTATATCTGCTTCGAGAATTTATATATGTTATTTACCGGCTAGGAGGTCCGGATAGAAAAATATTTTCCCGAGGTCTCAAAAACGGCCCGAGGCCGAAGGCCGAGGGACGTTTTTGAGGCCGAGGGAAAATATTTTTCTATCCGGTCCGACTTAAACGGTAAATAACGTATTTATTTTTTTGTCAAATTGAGACGTCGTGGGGATAAAACGATTGTGCGATTTTGTCCATAAAACTTTCGTCACTTTCGTCCATGTTTACGTTTTCTTCTACATTTTCGCTAACATTTTCTAGGGTATTTACAAGCTCGTCTAGATAATAAAACTCGCTTTCCGAGTGATAACTATCATCCATTGTTAAAAACCTTTTCCAAAACAAACTAGCCTGACTTTAAAATTTTGCCAGGATTCCGCGGACCGTGGTCAAGATATCGTAAAATTCCGCCCGCTGCTGCAGCCAATCAGATTGCAGGAAATGCTAGGATTCCGCCCGCTGCTGATTTACAAAAAAATAATAAAATTTATCAGCAAAGCATTAATCTATTCAGTCTTTCTAAGATGGGAGCAGTAACGAAATGGCAATTTTCTAAGTAAGGCGTGGGCGAAATTTTTGTTACCACGAGCTAATATATCCGATTGCAGACATAAAATTATTGGATGCGTCGTGACACATTCACAACACGGTGAGTCATGCACGGAGGTGGTTGGTCCCGGTATAGGACAAAAAATATTCAAGTTGAATTCAATAAATATTTAAGACGCTCAGATTAAGTGAGATTGATCAGAAATATATTTGACGACTACGTTTCTGCGGCAGAAATTGAACCTATGTCTTTGCGATGCTGCATGTGTGGGTTATTAAGTGTATCTAGTTAAGTTGGAACGCAGACTAGCACAGAATGCACACTATTTTATCTGCGATGCAATTTTGAAATAAATTTAACATCAAACATGTACAATCTTCTAGTCATTTCCAGTCTTTCTAAGAAGGGAACGGTAACGCGCAAATTATATTCCATTGACGGCACACAAGGGGCGGCGGAACATAATTTCACGGGGGGCTAATTTCATGAAGCTCCACCGTGGTTGGCGCTGAGCGAAATTGTTTTGGAATTTCAATGCTCTAGATCTTCGGAAATTACCATTTCAGAGTCTTACTTGCCGCTCAGTTTCAAACACAAACTGAAAATGGCACAGTGCGTGTAGCTCTATCTTCTACATTTGAAAAATCATTTCCCAAAATAATTTCCAAACAAAATGACGGTCCGAAAATAATAACAATGTACAACCACGAATATTCTGCCGTTAAAGACAACTATGATTTAATAATATTATAGGATATCAAGTTCTTATTAGCATTTTATACGCCGGCGAGCATTAATTTGACTTCATGTTAACGTAGTTTGTATTATTATTTGCTCTCCCAATCTGTGATTCTGACATTCTTCATAAAATTTTTGGGAGGGCTAAGCCCCTCCCCCTTTTATTTCTCCGGGGCTAAAGCCCCCCTAGCCCCCCTGTTCCGCCGCCCCTGCGGCACACATGATTTTATCATGCAGTGTTTTTTATGTAAATGTGATTCTGAGAATTTGGAACGAAGGATTCTTGGTATTATATCTGCTTTGGAAGTTTTAAGATTCATTATCAAAGCATTCTTGTATTTCCAGTTTTTCTAAGATGGTATAAGAGTAAGTAAAACGCAATCGCAATTTTCTAAGTAAGGCGTACTTGGACGAGATTCTTGTTACCACGAGCTTATCCGGTTTCAGATATTATAAATTTATTGGATGCGTCGTGACATATTCACAACACGGCGAATCATTCACAGAAGTTGTTGGTGAAGGAGAACAAAAAATTAAAATTGAATTCAATCATTGTTTAAGACGATCAGATTAAGTGAGATTGAATATAATTAAGGTAAGAATATAGTTCATTCAGTATTTAGATACATGCAGGTAAATTGCATGCAATGTTTTGTCTTATCAGTGTGTTTACTTGAGGGGTCAATGGTCGTTTTGCCTGCTAGATTTTGACTACCTATATTTATAAGAAGGTTTTCTCAATGTGGGACGGAGTTATACATCGGAAATCCTCGTTTAGAATAAAGCTAAATAGTATTGTATAATGTTACATTTAGCTATGTCATATTATGTAATATACATGATGCTCTATAGCTATTTAATTCAGTTCAACTAAATTGCAAAAGAACCGCAGCCTCTTAATTGCATACAATATATATATATATATATATATATATATATATATTATATATTATATATATATATTAATATATATATATATATATATATATATATAATATATATTATATATAGAGCCTCTTGACGATTTGTGACATATGTACAAACATTTGTTATATATCAGGATGCAAATATACTGGGTTAATGGTCTTAATTTCGAGCGGACGTGCTACACATTTCGAATTCAAGCTAGGAACATACGGTCCTACGGCAGGAATCGAAGCTATATGTCTTTGCGATGCTGCATGTGTAGGTTATTAAGTGTATCTAGTTAAGTTGGAAGGCAGACATGCACAGAATGCACACTATTTTATCTGCAATGCAATTTTGAAATAAATTTCTCATCATGCAAGCAATCTTCTAGTCATTTCCAGTTTTTCTAAGAAGGGAACGGTAACGCAATTCGAGTGGAATCTATATGCTATTGACGGCACACATGATCATTCTCTAACCGCGTTTTAGATAATAGCTAACTTCCCGAAGGATTGAATTGGTTCATCATTAGAGTATATAGGGTTTTAAAACGAATTCAATAAAATCACTCTTAATTAAATAGATTTGATGAATTTTAGATAGAGCATGCATGTTTGGTTGTTTAACAGTTTAAGTGAGTGAATATTTTTATCATGCAGTGTTTTTTATGTATATGTGATTCTGAGAATTTGGAACGAAGGATTCTCGGTATTATATCTGCTTTGGAAGTTTCAAAATTCATCATAAAGCATTTTTGTATTTCCTGTTTTTCTAAGATGGTATAACAGTAACGCAATCGCAATTTTCTAAGTAAGGCGTACTTGGACGAGATTCTTGTTGCCACGAGCTTATCCGGTTCCAGACATTATAAATTTATTGGATGCGTCGTGACATATTCACAACACGGCGAATCATGTACAGAGGTTGTTGGTGGAGGAGAAAAAATTTAAAACTGAATTCAATCATTGTTTAAGCATAGTTCATTCAGTATATTTAGTTACAGGTATGTTGCATGCATGCATTCAGTGTGT